>NC_141335.1:6387902-6687902 GCF_037954235.1 Aulostomus chinensis | reverse complement strand
TTCTGAGCAGTTTATTTCCAACTAGAAACAAATTAAAGTACACACAGGAACAAGAGTTCTAATATTTTGTTTTTATCCTGTCATAGTGTCTCTTTAAATGAGCTGTTAACTACAAGGCCTATTGCCTTGACTTTCTCCCTGCAGTTGAATAGCTTTATGGAGTCTTCCCACGTTTCATTTGTTTGGGTTTCAGCAGGCGTTTTAATTAGATTTTGCATGTGTGAAGAGCTCATTAAAAAATGTTCACGCTGATAAAAGAGAAAATGGAAGTCAAAAAACACAGATTTCATTCAAGTTCATGGCATTTTGCCATCTTAACCTTTCAAATATTTCTCAGTTCAGTCTGCTTTCTTCCAGGTTCTATTGAACCTGCCATCTTTTTTGGAAACCGCAGCCACAGTGCACGTTTTTATCTGCAGTTTATGACCGACGGCTAACTCTCGCAAGACTGGCTAATTAATAACTGGGCTATTAACTTACACTGTAAATCATCCCTGTAATCCTTCAGCTGTCAGCAGCTCCGTGTTGTTATTGTTGTATCCCAACAGGTGGCACTAAACACCACAGCTTCACAAGCAGGAAAAAAACAAAAAACAAAACCTATCTCCCACCTTTATTAAACAACTTGACATTTGAGCTCATGGACAAAAGGCTTGGCACACAAAGTACAGTAGGGGGGGGGGGGGGCGTGGCTAATATTAGCAGCCATTGCTCCTTATATGAGCCCATGTATTTTTAGGTGTGAGAACTGTTTGCCACAGTTCAGTGAATTGAACTCATATTTTCCAAAAGAGTGCTCCTTTTAAGGGAGAAATGCAGAATCCATCCCTTCTTTGTTTATTCATTTAATTTCATGGCAGCTGTGCCTGTTATGAAGCCATATCCGAAACAACACAAGAGGATAGTTTCCCAAAATATAAATGTTCTTTAAACAGTGTAGGTCACGGGTGAGGCAGGTGGTTAAATGGTCATTCAGCTCTCTGAGCTCGTTTCAAAAATACTACTTCAACTCCGGGCCCTGCAGAGTCACACATGTCAGGCATTTGCATCGGAGAAATTGGACTTAAATGGGTAACACATGACTCATTCTGTCTCAGCCCCGACAGCTGCAACCAGCCAAGCAGTTATTGGACAAATATGATTCGCCTCAGAACAGAGCGAGTCTTCAAAGCTTTTCCAGGGTGGAATCTTTGACGTAAGCCGCAAAATAAAGAGATATTGAAAGGGATTTAGTGCGAAACATATTGAGTTACATTCAAACCATATCATGAGTATTCATTTTCCTTTCACTTGCTGGATTTTTTTATGACCTTAACCTGACAACTGTTATGAATTCTGCATTAGCAATCAAAACAAAAGACTATTATGCAGCACAGAGCTGGCCTCCGGTTGCTTCTTGGCTCGTATTCCCTGTACAGTAAACAGCCCACAGATGTTTTACATTGATATTAACAAGCTTAATTTGTCCTGTGCAGAGAAAAACCCCAGCATAGTGTGGGGATTAAGGTCTCACTCATGTATCACACACAGCACAGACAGCAATTTCATTTAGTGAAGTTTACAGTGAGTGGGTTTTGCATAGGTCATTAGTTGTCTCAAAATACCCCCTGTCACCATAGCAACTTCAAGTGACTGGTAAATTGCCTCATAAAATGAGATAAATTATTAATGCTGAGAGTTGTTTTTTTTCTTTAATATGTGTGCTTAGGCTCTGAGCTCTTAACAAAACACTGTATTTTTCCTTTTCTGCAGTGCTGTAATGGAACTATTCTGCCGCTGTCAGTCATGTTTCAAAACATCCTTTGTCTCCTTTCTTGAAAAGACTGATTGCTTTGTCCCTATTTGCAGATACGGAGCCAGGATTACACAGATTACAACACATGCACGCATGACAACTGGAGCTGGTGTTCAAAAGGAATACTTTCTGGCAGAGTAAAATGGCTGTGACTGCCCATACGCCGCCGTTATTTGACATATACATGATGCAGTAGTCTCTGCCTCGATGGGAGGTTGACACGCACCAGTGAATAATCTGATCATAGATGCCGGCTGACATTTATGTGCGTTTTACAACGATTCAGTGTTTGACAGAAAAGGCAGCAGTGATTCATTACACAGATGGTAAACGTTGAGGTCACTGTCCTCAGCGACTTCATAGTCAGCGATAGTTTGACCACTGGGCGTAATAACCTGACTGATGTTTGAAATGCACCGAGCAAATCGTAAATGCTGAGATCAGGTTCTGTATTAATGTATTCCTCAGATGTGGAGGTGACACTGACCTCTTTGCTTCAAAAAAAAAAAAAACAGCTTTTTTTTTTTTTCCTTTTCTTTTTTTAAAGATTCAGCAGCCTCGCTCGCCGCACTGAAAACATCCATAACTCACGGGCAGCTGTAACTCAATCTAGCAAAATGCCTTTTCAATCACTCTCATCTTTTATAGTTATACCCATCAGACATTTACATAAATCCATTATTCATGGTTCTAATCCTGCTTTCAGATGGGGAGATATAAAATGTACGCAAGTGTGTGTGTGTGTGTGTGTGTGTTTGAGAGTCCTGATGTGTATGCAGATGGCAGGGGAATGAAACAACCTATTTTGTTTGTGGTTTGCACACTTGAGCATTTTCCATCAATGAGGCAAATTTACATGCTGCAGCAGTAATAACCTAAAACCCATAGTGATGTTAACACTTGTATACACTCGAATTCACGTTGCCCTTCCGCATGATTACATTTGTGTGGCGCTTAATAAAATGACTCACTTGACATTATCAAACAATTCAGCTGTAATAGTGGCCGATGAATGTGAAATTGTGTTTTGCATGCATTTAGTTCATTACTGTGGCAGTAATTCACACTGGGCAAAGTTTGCTTTATGAATTACTGACAAGCACATATAAACGTTCAGAATGATATTTGGTTAGATCAACATGCAGGAAGCTATAAATCATGGATCAGACTGGACTAGCTTAGATAAACGGGTTGAATATTAGATCAGAACTAGTTATACCGCCCTGGGTTTGTGAGTGTGAGGTGTCACTGTGCCTTTAACCTTTGACCCCCAAAGTTTCCTCAGTTCACCCTTGAGTCCCTGTGGACTTTTTGTGGTGAGTTTGAAGAGATTCGCTCAAGGTGCTCCTGAGATACCGTGATCATGTAAGGTGACTGAGACATTGACTTCTGACCACTAAAATCTTTTCAGTTCATCTTGGAGTCCCAGTGGGCGTTTGTGCCAAATTTGAAGAGATTCACTCAAGGCGGTCCTGAAATATCACATTAAGCAGACGGGGACCGATATCATGAGGTGACAGTGACCTTTAACCTTGATCTAAAAAACATTTCATCCTTTTGTCCCAGTGGATGTTTGTGCCAAATTAAAAAAAAAAATTCCCTCAAGGTGTTCGTGTGTTTGACAGTGACCTTTTAACTAAAATGTTTTCACATCATCTTTGAGTCCCTGTGAACAATTGTGCCAATTTGTTTTTAAATTTGTTTTTTTTTTTTTTAGAAATTTCCTAAAGGCCTTCCTGATAAATTTCATTCAATTTTTGCAACTTTGATCTTTCACCGCCAAAATCTCTTCAGCCCATCCTCAAATCCCAGTGAATGTGTCGAGCAAATTTGAAGGAATTTCCCTCAGTTCTTTCCAGAGATGTCATGGCCACGTACGTTGACAGTGACATTAGACCAACAAGATATTTTCACCTAATCCTTGAGACCCAGTTAACTTTTGTGCCAAATTTGACAAACGTCACTCGAGGGGTCCTGCAGATTTCGTGTTTTATGTGGTGACGGTGAACCTTTTGATCACTCAAATCTCTCCACTTAACGCTTGAGTCCTCGTGGAAGTCCGTGCCAAATGTGAAGAAATCCGCTCACTGCCTTCCTGAGGTATCACGTGCGGTGACAATGTCCTTTGACGACTAAATTCTTCTCAGTTGATGCTTGAATCCCAGTGGAAATTTGTACTAAATTTCAATGCATTCCCTTAAGGCATTCCAGAGATATCACATTAACGAGAATGGGAAATGAATGTGTTTTGCTGTGAGCAGTAATAATGTAATCAGTTCATTGCAGTATCTCCTTTGATGTTCTGCAGATATCAGAGCATCAGTGATATTTATGAGCTATGCCATTTAATATTCAGCTTACACTACACCTGCTAACATACACAGAAGTCATCTCAAATAACCTCGAGATACACGTCGAACTTCAGTCTCGATCCTTTTAATAATGTAACTGGATTTCCTGCTGCTCAGTGTAGTTGGACACATGTGAGGAGAGAAATGTAACACCGTGTTTTAATGAGTCTGAGAGTCTAAAATTAGGCTGTCGACATAATTCGCATCTCCTGTTACCTTTTGCTTCAGTCAACCTGCAAACGAGGACAGGCGGGGGGGGTGGGGGTGGGGGGGTGGTGGTTGGGGGGGGGGGGTGTCATTGTCTTGTGAGCGTAGCGGCACAAAGACGCAGGTGTAATGTTACAACTGAAATGTGCTCCTGTGGACAAATTTACTTGATGGATTTTTAATGTCTCAGGGCTTTCCATTGATGCTAGATGGATATCCAGTGGGTAATGCAGTTGTGCATGTGGAATGAGAGGAAGATAGACTGTTGGCCTAATTTCTCAGAGGCTTTCTTGTTCTTGTCATCTGCAGATTTTCATTAATGCCTGGAAGAGCGATTAGAAATGCTGATGTGTTTGACTGTGTAAGTAAAAGGGATGTTTAGTCATGTGTATCCCCTCACAACGCCGCAGAATAAGGCCAACGATATTTTCCCATCACTTAATCAGACGACTCATTTAGCAATACATCCTTAACCCCTTTAAGAACGATCCTTAACGTGATATATCGCTGTAAGCTGACATGCGATTCCACTGCATCCAGCATACGACTGCAGTGTGTTACTTCAGCACAAAATGTCCCCATGATGCGACGCAAACTTCTGAACAAGACGGCCTGGACTGAACTGCGTTTGCCGAAAATATACGACAAGGATTTTTGAAAAGGTCTTTAATCCACGCAGAGTGGTCACGTACAATGATGCTGCTCACACTGGTAATAATTGTTAAACAAAGCCCAATCGCAACCTGCAAAACCAGATTTTTGGTAACTGTGGCTCTGCGGAATCCCAATAATTGTATACAACACTGGCGCTTTTTAGGTTGGTATGACATGTAAAGAAACTGCACATTCAGCTGCGCGAGAAACATTTGCATTTATCGGGATTCGTGTCTCTGACTGGACAAATAAGACACACTCCTTTTTATATCATAATTAACATTTTATATGACTATTTTCATGCAGAATTCATCTTTTCTATTTCTTTCAAAAGCATCTATATATGACATAAGGACACCAAATTAACACCATATATATATATATATATATATATATATATATATATATATATATATATATATATATATATATATCGATACATATGATGATACCCTATATTGTTTTCATAAGATTAATTATTTAAACCATTATTATTATTTAAAATGTCCAGTGTCACTGGCAAGATCAGACTTTCCTCCGAATCATATGTTGTAGTACTCTTCCTACTCTCCAAGTACTTTGACCACTTGATACCTGCAAGTTCGCTGCTTAGTAACATTACGTAACGCTTTCATCATACAAACTTTTGTTTTTGGTTTTTTTTTTGCCAAATAATAGTGATTTTTTTTTTTAAGATGGGACCATTGAAAGGCTGATTAAAATTTATCTTCAAAGCTATAAATATTTATTTCTTGTAGCTTTGTTACAGTTGAATGGTTAACATTATTTTTTCCACCCATTCTAAATCAAATTCATATTCATCATTAGGATGCACGGCCATATGTTTAGAGTTATGTGGGAATATGCTATTTTAATAGATTTTGTATTGCTTTGGTGTGGTGGAAACCTTAACCTCGGCTCTCTATTTTGAGGTGGCTTTCCAACCACATTTGTGGCTCCCGGCTGAGACGGCCTCATTATGTGGAATGTGGAACACCTGTGCAGAAAAAAAGTCAGGTTTTACCACTTATCCAGTCATTGTACATTTCCACCACAGGCAACAAATAAGCCAGTATGTGCCTGCAACATATTTGTTATCCCCCCCGCCCCCGACAAAAAAGGCCTTGTCAGTGCATTTATCGTGAAGAGCAATGATTTTGTAGGGTTCCTTGCATGCAGTCCAATGATACTTGTAGCGGAAAATCAGCTTGGCGTCAGAACTTTGAAAACAAAACCAAAATATTCACACACTGAGTGATTTTATATAAGCCAGCCAAGTACAATGCTGCAAATAAACAAACGTGCAAACAATGTACGAGTTGCAAAAGAATAAAACTGGAAGATACACAAACAGATTCCTTAGCTGGAAAAACCTGTAAGAGTCACATGCCACATGTGAGGCTGGACTCTTTCATGAGATTTGAGCTGCTTCATTGAATCTTTACCACTTTGACTGAAATTGCTGCCAATCATTTAATCCTTTTCTTGAGGAATAAACGTCTGTGCAAGACGGTTCTCATCTCATCTCGTTCTGTTTTCACACCTTTTTATCACCAATAAAGAGACCGGGCCATTCCCACAGATTCATGTCAATATCTGCATCATAATTTCGCTGTCGCCGCCGGGCGCTCTGTTGGCTGTTGACAAGCAACCACTTGCAGTTGCCAGATAAGAGCTCGAGTGGTGCCATTGATTAACCAGGGACTTCATTATGGCGGCTGCCATTAACAATGCAACCCCATTGATTCAGCCACTGGAAATGGCTGTGAGAGAAATCAGCAAAGATAACACAACGAGATTCACTGCAGGAATCCCAACATTGCTGCACCGACACGGAAGACAATGAGCTCCTGTTTAATCCAATTTTTACTCTGAACAGATGCACTAAGCTGAAATACCTGAGTGTCACAGCACATTGCTTCAGCTATTTTTGTATCAATACATTATGTTCTGCTGTTTCTTTGAATAGAGGGCAGCGCTGAAGAACTGAGGGCAGGATTTAGACGACTAACATATCATGAATATATATATATACATATATAATGTGTATATGTAATGTGTGTATGTATGTATATAGTATATGTGTGTATATCTATAGATATAGTCAGGTAGATAAATATATGAGATCATTTAAACCTGCACTCTCAAAGAGGAATTTAAAATGTCACAGAACATTGCCTCAGCTATTTTAGTACCAATACATTATAAGAATATGCCCTGCTCGTCTGTGTACTGAAGGCAGGATTTAAAACTGTGAAGACACTTTATCGTCAAGTACAACCACAATGCAGTCTGGCATCTAACCAGAGTGCAAAAGTAGTAAAGTGCTGATAAAAACAGTAAGTACAGCAAGTGTGTGTAAACTGGTGCTTAGTATATACAGTACATATATATATATATATATATATATACCATTAACACCAGTTTACACACTTGCTGTACTTACTGTATAATGTATGTATATGTGTATATATGTGTATGTGTGTGTGCGTGTGCGTATATATATATATATATATATATATATATATATATATATTTATAAATAATATGGATAGACGACATAAACAGACTAAAGATAATGCAGGTGCAGGACAGACTTGTGTTATACGCTTTTGAATATATATGTTACATAAATGGGGCGCCGCGGCTCAGGCGGTAGAGTGTCTGTGGGTGAATGAAGCAAGGTAGGATGCTTCGAGTGGCATAAAGATAGAGAAACACAATAACACACCCGTTTATAATTATATAAGAGGTTTAAAGAAAATAAGTTCCATATGTAGGGGGAGATATGAGTTAAAGACATAGGAGAGATTATGTACATAAGGCTACATGTATGCATGTCTTGGAAAAGTACATTTATTTGAAGAAGTATGTCGTAACTTTACTGAATTGAAAGTAGAATTACGTAAGTACAATCTACGATCAAGCCTCCCCCTAAATAGAGCTCAAAAGTAAAAGTACACATTCTCCATAATGTTTGTATTCCAGGACACACGTTCAATAATAGATCCACTGACCTCTGAAAGTCATGTTAAAGTGGTTTGTGTAACTACTCACTGATGGATTCAGAAACTATTCCCACTGAAATGTCATGGAGTCAAAGTACAAGGACAACTAATGTGCAAATATACAGTACAGATTCCTGGAGATTGTAAAAAACAACACTTTGTTACCTTCTACGCAGCTTATATATGCAATGACAGCTTATGTTATTTACATTACATTGAATATTCGATATGATCACAATCAAAAACAAAATGAATTCTTTGTGTTTTATGTAATTAGAGATAATTATCAACAGTAACCTTAGTGTGTGCTTCTACGTCGAGGAGGACGTTCATGACATCATGAAAGCAGAAAGAGAAACATTAGGTTCTGTCTGATTTTTCAGGAGAAAACCCCCCCCACAGCGAATGGTGTATTACAGTACTTGAAATATCTGGTGTCACAGGACTCGTCCGCTGCTGCCTCCTCTGGTATCTGAGTGCTGGTTAAACGCAGGGCAAAGAGGGGGCCCGCCGGTGGAGAAACAGCGCAGCGCTGTGGAGGGATGCGGGTACTTTTCAATACATGAATAACTCGAGACAACCGATAAAATACAGCTGACACGGCGGAGACTGAGAGGACAATGAGTCCACTGAAGCGAAAAATACCGTGACGTTTGTGTGTCTTTGTATCAATATCACCACTAGAATCAGTTTTTTATTGGTTTATATGGTTTATATTGAAAATCACAATGATATATATATATATATATATATATATATATATATATATATATATATATATATATATATATATATATACATGCTTTGATCAAATGTGTTAACACGTGTCACATTCTATATAATTTATATTTGGATAATGGACCGCCTCGTGAATCTCTCGTGACACCTCGTTCTTTTTTTTTTCTCTCTCTCTCTTTTTTTTTTCAACTCCCTCAATTTTGTTTCCAAATGCTGGAAATAAATAAAGACCATTATTTATTTCAAGCGAAGCGGACCAGCGTGTCTGAGCCGCAGCGCGTACCGAGCTCCGCTCCGAGCCACGCCGGCGTATCACGGGTCCCTCACTGCCGTTTGAAGAATCATTTGATAGCCCTATTAACTTTCATGTAACATTGTTTCTTGAAGGCATCCACAGCAAGTCCCTCAGTGTCATTACTGTGAGAAATGTGCTTTCATACTGAACGTCTTTTACAGAAGTCCTGGAAGGTGCATAGTTTCAAATAAGCCTATAAAGACGTATTATTGGCGTAAATTCGGTTTTAGAGGTAGATAATTTTCTGCAATCGTTACTCACTCTTAAGGGGAAAGGATTATTTCTCACTGGTGGTGGTGAATGTATAATATTTCAACAGTTTTATCTTAATATTGTGCTCGAAAACGCCAGTGGGCGTCATAAAAATGCACCAAAAAATCGCAATCTCCGATTTATTCATTACGCATTAGAGCGCCGGCTCACACGTTTGTTTTTGCGGTATATTCAGAAGAAAAACCAATATTCACACGACGATTCGGGTACGAACAAACGATGTTTTCAACTCTACATTAATACCTCCCTTTCAGGACCTTCGGCAATCCATTCAAGCCAGCAAGTTTGGAGAGCGTGTTGAGTTTAATCAATTCATAACGTCGAGATGGAGCCGAACTCACTGAAGGTAACGTTTGTTATCAACCGTCTATTTCTGTGTGTGCGTGTGTGTGCGTATGTGTGTGTTGTTTCTTTTTTTTTTTTTTTTTTTTTTAATAATTCTCCGGCTCGGGTCTCGTCGCTAGCTTGTGTTCGCCTCACTCAGTCACTTATAACCACCGAAACTTTGACAACATTGCGTTTTAAGAAAGACCACATCTGTGTCATATGTTGAACGTCTAAAAATAGTTCCGCGATTCCGATTTGTTTGCACCAAACAGAAATCGCTTATGTGACGTTTGCCAACCCTTCGCAATTACGCGGAGAATGTTTTTTTTTTTTTTTAAATATGTCTGGATAGGATTTGTTTTTTGTGTTTATTTCTTACTGAAATAAGCGTCTCATTAATGTTCGTGTTTTCCTCCTACAGTGGGTGGGCTCGTCTTGCGGTTTACATGGACCATATATATTCTATAAAGCCTTTAAATTTCACCGGGACGACAAACCCAGGATTTTGTCTCTCGGAGACTTTTTCTTCGTCAGATGTAAACCGGAGGATCCTATTTGCATAGCGGAGCTTCAGCTTCTCTGGGAAGAAAGAACAAGCAAGCAACTTTTATCAAGCTCCAAACTTTATTTTCTACCAGAGGATACCCCCCAGGGACGGACAGTCACACACGGAGAGGTGAGAATTCCCCGTCTCCTGCTGGATAATAACGCTTGTTTTCTTGGCTTTCCTCTTCGTGCTGGTAGCTGTTTATTTTTGTAATTTTTAAAAATATATATATTTTTTTTATATATATTCATTTCATTTACTGCATCAAGAGTTGGCGGTGGAATCTCCTCTGACACATGCAGACCTATTGATGTATCGGAGCTGTAAAAAAAAAAAAAACACAAAAAACAAAGCATCGACCTCCAGTTTTACTTTAATCTGTTTCTATTGTGGTGTCAACTGCTGAATGTGCACTTGCCCAGCTGCGCTCAATAAGGCTGCCGCTGCGCTGTAATTGTGTTATAAAGAAGAAGAAGAAGAAGAAGAAGGGGAGAGAAAGAGAGAGAGAGAGAGAGAGGGAGGGAGGAAGGAAAAATCCGCACGAAACATGCGCATATGCTCTAATTTCAGTTCTGGGTAAAAGCGTGTCAAATGCTGACATATGGGCGGAAATTGCGAAACGGTAATGAATGCATGGGATCGCGCAGGCTTCTCAGATATTTAGTAATGCTGCCCGATGTTGAAAGAGTCATAAAAGCGTGTGGCCGAGCGAAGCCAGTGCTGACACGTTTTGTAACTTTGCATAATTTTTTTGTAAACCCCCCCCCCCCTCGTCTGCGCCCTCCATGTGGACGTATCCATCCTCGACAATGACGATATTGTCAGCTCGCGTTTAAAGAAAAAAAAAAAAAGCACTTAAGGCGCCTCTGCGTTACGTTACGCGGCCGTTTTGTTGGCGCAGAGAAGCAATAGTTATGATTGACTGTGGCCATATGTGGCGCTTGTGATCCGGTTACACGGCTGCGTGGAACGCTCTGATTATTGAGTGGCTTCATAAAGGGAATGATGTGTTGTTTTGGCTCTGATGTTCCTCACTCGGCGACAACAGGACTTTAATTACCTCACTCTGCTTTTGATCACTGCGATTCTCCTCCGCTGCGCTGCTGCCGCTGCTATATTGTTTATGGGGGGGACAAAGCCGTGTTTGTACTTGACTCTTCCGCTGATGGTTTACTTACATTCTTTCCTCTTGAGTAATAGAGTCGCTATCACGTTTCCCTCTCATAAGAAAGATGGCTATTTATGGCGCGCCAGCTTACACAAGCTATCATCTTTGTAGCAGAAAGCTTCTATCGCTTAACCCCCTCCTCTCTCTCTCTCTCTCTCTCTCCCTCCCTCTCTCTCTCTCTCTCTCACTTTAGCCTTTAACACGCTGCAATTATTTAGTAATTACCGTTGAGTGCACGCATCGCGGAATCTGAGGCCACACTTGCGCAACAAGCTCCGCCCCTTTCCCTTAATTTGCAATGCAAAGCGCTTACATTCCAGTCCTTCCAATGGCTATATCTTGGGGGGGGGATATATATTACATTAAATACCAGGAGGGAGGCTGCACTGTCAAACCGATCTCTTAGAATTTCGGACATAACAGAGTGATAAAAGAAGAATTTTCATCCCGTTGTTTGCATATTTGATGAGATCATAAATCATGCATGAATTATGCAGCAACTTGCATCACAACCTGCTTCACTTTGAAGTTGCACTCTCATTACCGAACAGGCTGGAATGATCATTTCATTTTGTGGGTGATATGTGAACCGCTGCAACCAGAGGTTTATTTATTTGTTTTATTTATTTTCATTTTATGAGTAATTCACATCAAGACAATTTGAAACATGCTCATCGCAACCTCCCAGTGTTCTGTCATAAATAACAGCCAATGCTTATATCTGAGATGCCTGGTATTATCAGTATGTCATCGGTATTGGCAGATATTGGCTATTTATTTTATATATCGCTCCAAGTCTCTTTTGATGTGCTCGTCAGTTGTTGCCTATGATGCGAAAACAAGTGTGAAACATGTGATTTATGGGCTCCCCAGTTGAGTTGGGTACTAAGATATTAACTTTACAGGACCAAAGTCACTTTTACACTTGTTTGTCTGTATAAGATGTCAACATCACATGAACTCAGCGTTGGTAAATATCGACTATTGGCCAAATCAGTGTGTTTGGAAATCTTGGTTGGTTGCAAAATATTGTGTATCTCTAGCGGTAACTTTTGCTGCAAACGCTCATCAGCGTGTCCCATGAGTCTAAAGTTCCACGTTCAACGGCTTCAATCACCCGTCCAACTTCCCCGAAGCTGCAACAACTAGTTGATCTAACAAAAGAAATCAATTGCCATATGTTTAGGTAATCTTTTATTTCATTTTTTTAAAGAAGAACATGTCAAATATTTGCTGGATCCAGATTCTTTAGTGTAAACATTTGCCTTTTTTTGTCATTCATGTCAGAAAATATAGGGTATTTGTGTTTTTGGATGGATAGAAGAAGCAAGTGAACACATCACTTTGGGCTCGGGGGAAATAGAGCTTTGCTATCTTCCAATTTTCTTGGCATCTGATGGACCAAAACAAAGTAATGGTGAATATAAATGGCAGATGAATGGAATCACCCGTATATTTAAGAGTCTGCTTTGCCGTTTTGTTTTTTGTTTTTGGTTTGGTTTGGTTTTTTAAGTTTTGCTCGAAAATAAAAGACGTTATCAGATTATCAAAATGGTCGGCGATTAATTCTCTTTCCGTCGACTAATCGATGAATTGCTGCAGCTCTAAGTGCGCTGTAGGTGCCTGCGGGCTGACCTCGATTTAAGCGCTCCTGCTCTCAGCAAATCGCACTTCTTATGGCATAAAGTGGAAATTGCCCTGACAACTTCAAGTCAGTTTATGACCTTCAGCGAGCCAATTCAGATTCTCGCTGACTTTGCCCCATAATCTGTACTGCATGAGTCAGCGAGGCGCGTTTACAGATGCAACACATAATCCAAAAAACAAACAGGAAGGGCATGTGGGAAAAAAGATTATTTGCTTTATAATGTAAACATCAGGGAAGAATTCATTTCTGGTGACGCTGGGAAGTGGAGTTTATAAACCTCACATGTCTCCTCACGTTGTATGAAGACAGATTTAATGACTGCGGGGTTGCTCTGAACTGTAAATCTGTAACTGAGTGAGTGAAAACCAGGAGTTCAGATTAGCCCAGTGACCCATGCAGATATGAACTTGATAACTTGCATCTCTCAGGAAGTGTGCTACTTTCACAAGGTTTCAAATGAGCACAGGCAGACTTGTATAATTGAAGCTTGAGACATTAATTCTTAGACCATATTACATTTTCTTCCTGAGTGTATTTTTTTTCCGCACACCAGAAGAAGGAGAAAAAGTACATGACGTTTGACATGTAAACAAGCGGCGCTGCGAGATCGCGCTCATATCTCAGAGATAGCTATTATCTTTAGCCTGAAGCCAATATTCCCTCCAAATACCAAAAGACACAACTCTTTCACGACATCAGAACAGCCTTTATTGAACTAGCTCACCAGAATTGGATTACTGATTCACTTGTGTTCTCCGTGCTGTGGTATGATGTAATTTCCTGGTTATTTCTCTGGTATTTGTTTGCTCTCCTCCGCTACTGCGCTGTGTTTGGCGTGTTTTGCCGTGCTGTGCAGTGACAAGAGGAACCAACCCATGACCTACTGTGCTTGTTTTTCATCTGTCCAAGGGTTGGAGGTCAATTCCTTTTTCTTTTCTTTTTTTTAATTTTTTTTTTTGTTTGTTTGTTTTTTTAAACGCAGCCAGTGTTAAATCCTCTCAGCTTTGGCTCTGGAAATAAAAGTAACGATTCGTTAGGTAAACCATCTGCCTGCCTCTCACTGCATATATTGATACAGTAGCATTTATTAATCTATTTATTTTGAGTTAATAATTAAGTCCATATGTGGAGGAAGCTCTATTTTTCATTGTATCTCAGGCTGACAAGCAGTGTTTACCCCCACCAGTTGAGCTCTGCTTGCTCTTTAAACAGGCTTTGTGTTGAGTTGCTCACCCATTATGACAAACCCTCTATTGGGGCCTCTGCGCCTCTGCTCTATTTGTCTGCCACCGACAAAACAGTCACATGTGTTTTAAAACTCAATGAGTGACACATTATTTCTTCTCCCTCCAACTGGCCCGCTTCTCCTGCTGGCTGTAATCATTTTTGGATTTCGAGAGAGAGAGAGAGAGAGAGAGAGACAGAGAGAGAGTTGTTGCAGATAACAGCTCACACAACACCCACTTATTGTATACTCTGCTTCAGGCGGTTAATTGCGTATGCTTATCTTATAATATATATCCCACTTTACTGCAAATACAACAGGGCGCTCTTAATGGGAACTCACAAGCGTGGAGAATATTTCTGGATCATGTTATATTAATGTGCTATTATCATCACCTCTGATTTCATCTGACCTCTCTTCTCCTCTGTTCTGTCCCTCTAGCTGACAAGGCTTTGGCGTGCACACACACACACACACACACACACACACACACACACACACACACACACACACACACACACACACACATACACACACACACTCTGACAGGCTGGGGACTGCAGCAGTAGGCCTGTATTGATTGCTGTGGAAAACACTTTGGCTTGAATCCAGAGCCATTTCTTCAGTACATGGCAGTAGTCCATACATGTGTTTCAGTTGCTTGGAAAGACAGCTTGTGGGGAAATTAGATTGTATTCATTTGCTGCTTCTTTGATTTTTCCTAAGGGAAAAACCCTGAATGGGTAATTCAGGCATCTGGGCTGCTAGTTGAGTTAAGTGTAAGTGGCTTAGATATGCGAGCAGCATTTTGATGGATAAGGTCACTGGTGTTGCATCGAGTGTAAATATGATACGGCACATTTTTACACTGATCTTCTTAGAATGCTGTTTCCTCGTCTGGGCCAGTATGTGCATTATATCAAATCTCCCCATTCACACAACAATGGCAGGAATTTAGAGGTGGTGGTGGTGGTGTTGGGGGGGGGTTAATGTGCATGTGTGGCGTGCGCGTCTGCTGCAGCAGAACAAGTCATTAACTCAGAACACTGCCCTCCAGTGAATTCCTCACCATTGCTGAAATAGCATGTAAATTATTACCAGCTTTTTAGGATAGTGTAATTTAAAACCTTTAAAATGGAATACTCTAGACTTCAAAGGCTATAAAACATTTCCCGTTGGTTTAGAAGTTTTCGTTCCCGTCCTTCACAATCTTCTGATTCTTTTCACCAAACAGCATAAGTAATGATACGTTCGTGCAGCGCCTGGTTTGTCAACAAGCCTTTTGGTGCTCTTTACCTCGGTTTTTCCACTTTGTCATTGACTGACCACTTTAGCTGGCAAACATTTGCCTTCATGCAGTGCCCCCAGCTTTAGTGGATCGTTATTATAACCTTTGAGGAGGACGCAGCCTCAGATGAGAAGCTCTTGCTTAACACCCCGGCCAGTATTTTTCATTTTCAAATGGAGTTCCTTAGACGTAGCATGTGTTTAGTCTTTTTTATGTGTTTGTGTGTGCATATGCGAAGGGTACAGCGCTGCAGGGATTCAAGGGAGCTGACGCAGCTTTTTTTGCGGTGTCACCTTACATGATGGATGCCTCAGCCACTTTCTGAAAGGCTTTGAAAACTCCTGTTATCTTGCTATTTTTCTCTCTCTCTCTCTCTCTCTCTCTCTCTCTCTCTCTCTCTCTCACTCCCCCTCTCTCCCTCTCTGTCCCTCTCTGTCGTTATATCTTTGAGAGAATGCGAAGTTCATATATCACCCCGGCTCTTGTAAGAGCAATCTCTTAATGGAATCAGTGAATAAAAGATGAGTTCAGCACCCCCGCAGATATTACAGCAACTTTTATGCATATGAATAAACTGCATGCATTAAGTGGCAGAACACTGTGTACAGTAATTCTCACCTTTTAAATGTTGTACCTTGAACTCTTTTCAGGCTTGAGGCAGTGTCAAATATTCTAATTCAATTGTCTTTGGTTTACTCCCAAGGGCTCATTTTTAATTCCCAGAAAGTTTGTTTTGGGACACTGAAGCCAAGGTCAGTCATGGGGAGGGGAGATAGATAATGAACTCATATTGTGTTTCATACTCTCCTTCTCTCTCTCTCTCTCTCTCTCTCTCTCTCTCTCTCTCTCACACACTCTCTCTCTCTCTCTGTCTCCTCATTGTCCATGTCACCATGTCCATTACTCAATTACTAATCTCCTTTGGCCTTAGGAATTCCAGTGCTGACCTCTGTGAGGCAGCAGGCTAAAACCCTCCCAGCATGACAGGAGCACAGTGAGTGTGTGCGTACCCACAGTATAGAAAGACACCCACCTACTGGGAGCATGCACCCCTTGACTCCCAAGCTGAAACTCCTGTCCGAGCGATGAGACGCTCGGCTGCAGAACGCTGACAGTCAGGAATGTCCTCGTATATACCAGTTGGTATTTTTTTTTTTTTTTTTTTGCAGGACATTCAGAAAGATATGAAACATTTTATTTTTCCTAATTGGATTCCGTGCTGGGAATGCCCCTGATGTGCCTCCAGTATGTCGACACATCCATATAAATTGAATGATATGGATTTTAGCGAGTTTAATTTCAATGAGATTGCTGGAGTCATGGGTTGCTTGAACAGAGTTATCTACAGTTTCACAGCCGAAGTCAGTTTTTTCCCTCCACTTTCAGTCTATTATGTGCAGTCATAGCAATAAATTTGCTCCGTAATGTTTGTGGCAATATCATGCTGCAGCAGTAATAACATGAATTATTGATAGGAGAATGGAGACGGAATGAAACATTCAGCTGTTAATGCGTTACCTTGCATTTTAACTCAATCATAAAAGGAGCCGTTAGAGCAGATATTGACATACAGGAGGTAAAACTACAGTGGTACATTAAGACACTGAGTGGATGATTCAGAGTGTGTAAACGCTCTTAATGCGTCTGTGTAGGGAGTGTCATGAAAAATGACAAAAGGCTGTTTGGTATGTTGCTGATGTGGAGTGTCACCTCTTGGCTTTGGGCTTGCAGTCCTCTGACCTATATTATCTAGTGGCCTGCTGGCTGCGTCTGCCGCTTTGCTAAACTATCAGCAGCCTAAGTGGAAATGACAGCACAGTGTGGATGGGCGGCATTTACAGCAGAGCAAAGCCCCAAGTTTCTAAAGCCCATCTTTGAAACAAAATTCCAGCTAGCGAGACGAAGACGCCGGCAGTGGTGATGAATAGAGCTGTGATGTAGAGTTTGTCTCCAGTGCTGCAAAAGTCAGCCCGTTGCTTTGATCAGACAACTTTGATTTCAGTTTAACGCTTTAATTAACTTAACACATTAAAAACACAGTCCATCAGCAGGATTGCGTTTAAAAAAGAAAAGAAAGAAATATGAAGCCGTATTTCACCGAACGTGGCAACAGAGTGTAGCGTGAACCAAGAAAGAACTGATTCAGTTATGGAGCAGATACGTTGAACACAGTGAGAAACTGAACTTTTTTAACATGAGGTTTGGCTGAGGTCATAATGCACCTGTCAGTGAGCACGATTACTGTATATATCATATATCACCACCTTAGCGGAGGTATGCGCTCTTGGGTAACCTCTGCCTTACTCCATTAACTGGTTATTGTGGGAATATATAAAAATAATCACAGTTCCCAGTTACACCTTCAGTTGACTAAGTGAGCAACCTAATGTACTTTGAAATTTGTTCTAAATCTTGACTTCAGTGCTCAGGAGCTTTCATAACTGCCACCATCCCAATGGGACACGGATCCCAACAAATAGGAGTCTCTTTTTAATTTGGTTGTTTACTGTAGTGATGTCACAGGCTTTCTTGTGTGTCACGTTGTGTTATTGTTTTTACTCACTGTAGCAAATCGTATATCCCCTCCAGGGGCAATAAAAGTCTGAACTGCACAAATTCTAATATTTGAGAAGCAACAACCAGTGAATTGGTTTGGCATATTTGGTGAAATATGTAACATTTCTGTGTTAAAAGCAAGACTTTAACAAAAAAAATTAAGCAGTATGAGAGTAGGAGGCTAACGTTAGCACCACTACTAGCTGTGAGGAGCTTGCTGATGAGGCATCATTAGCAAAAATCCCCTGCAGCCACTGTTGCTAACAACAACACTGACAGTAACATTAGCAGGAAAAGCCTGATGACGGTTGCTAAACAACGAAAAACACAACTTTTCCCAAGATCCTTTGCTACTTCATGATGTCATCTTCTGTTATTGTTTGGAGTAGAAATCTCCCTCCTGACGTTTGAATGAGTCCTTTACAATTGAGGTAGTTAACAATATTTGATCAATGAATTGGTAAATTATCAATTTTCTTGCACGCATCACAAGCATCAAACATTTCCTTGTGTTTGGATTTCAGTATTTCCTCCTTTCCCAATTTGAAAAATGTTGAATTTAATATGATTTTACTGATGAAATGAATCAATAAATTTGGGTTGGGGCCCCCCTTTTTTCCCCCGCTTATGCTGCCAGATGTGATTGTTTCTTAATAACCGTCTTCGTTGGCCGGTATTCAGAAACCTCTTCTACGGAAACACGTGGGTTTCTTAATTCAACAGTACTGTCCTGAAACATTTCGCAATCAAATTTCACGACTTATGCAAACCACAAGCCCTCATCCAGCTTCCTGCCTCTATGTGCTGCAGCGCTCACACGCGTCAACCTGTGTAAAGTTGGCTGGTAAAGCATTAAAGACACAAAAAAAAACCAAGCCAGGGTATACAGCAAAGTTAATGGATTTAACCTGTTTTTAGAAGTGCGGCCGCGTTCATAGACTGATTATATTGTGGACTGTGTTGACAGCTGCTGAATTGCTCTCACCTGTTGTGCTTTGCTTTCAAGCCAAACAAGTCCCAAAACACGATCTGTTGACACTTACAGGCACCATGTCATGATTGATACAGCGGGAAGAGTTTCTGAGGTCTTTCTATTTCTGTGTGTGTGTGTGTGTGTGTGTGTGTGTGTGTGTGTGTGTGTGTGTGTGTGCGTGCGTGCGTGCGTGCGTGCGTGCGTGTGTGTGTGCGCGCGCATGCATTCTCCGGTGTTCTATTGAATTACTTGCTGTTTTTTTTTTCCTCTTTATATTGTATTGCTGTTTGATACACACATCCGCAGCAGAACATTGAGTGTGTTATTTTGGTTTCAAAATGGACTCAACTGAAATCTTTCATGGTTTCATTTCCCCATGGGGTTTTCACTAGATCGCATCAGCGTACAGTAGCTAATTTTGAAGAGATAAAGTACATTGTGGCTTTTAGCTGCAGGCAGAATTCTATTTACTGTTGCTCTACATTATTCAAATGGCCTGCTTTTCTGACGGCAGGATCAGCAGTCAGTTTTTCATTGCATGGAAAGCCGGTTACAACCACCCGCCACCACTTGACAGCTGAAGACAGCTCATTATAAGAAGACCGAAAACCCATGTTTGATGTTTCTACTTAGTGAGGGAGGCACAGCTATATCAAGCTACCCCTCGCAGGCTTTTCCTTTATAAGGAAATACTGTCTCAAACTGGTTAGGATTTGATATGCCTGTAGTTTCAGATGATGTGAGAACTGAATGGGGTAATTGTATAGACAGAGCACTCAAAAAGAATCTGAATAGCTGGAAAGTTAATGTGTTTGTTTTTAGAATATGGGGGCAAAGCATAGGAACGCTTTGAAATAATCTGTTATTATGTAAAAATGTTGCTCAAATGGAGAAAAGCAACACGATATTTTTAAGTTGAGCTGAAATGCCTTTAGCTCAGATCCATTTCACATTGTTCAGCAATACATATCCCCCCAAAAAAGACCGAGAAAATCTATTTCTTTGTATTTTATATCACATTCCAATCTTTTTTTTTCCATCCAGGGTAATAAAATATGGTATGGTAATATCACACCAGCCGCTCGTAAATCAATCTTCATCTTTTATTTGTCTACGGGCTAAGCTAGCTTGCAGAGGTTAGTGTGTCTCTCTGTGTGTTTTCTTCCACAAAATACTGTGGTTACAGGCTGGCTGGCTCCAATTTATTCATCTTGAGGAAGGTTGGAAGTGTGATATCTCCAGATTATGATCAAGGCATTTTATAGAAGACTGTTTCAGCAGTTAAACTGAGCACAGAATGTCAGTTTAGTCACCTTATATCAGGTTATGACACGCTGTGGATACGCCCACTTTTCAGCATTTTAATAGAATTCCTCCCGACCTTATTTCCCACCATTGTATCCAGTTTCACTCCTAAACACATCATGATACGGCATTTAGGCACTCTTGATATGCAGTTTTAAGCCTCATAAAAGGAGCTCAATCCAAGCTAGAAGGGAAAGTTCCCACCACACTGGTTAACATCAAAGTCTGAGTCAAAGAAAATGTTTGAGTCTAATGTTTAACTAATTTGTTAAGGATGTTCAACATTCAAAATAATGTTCATGTCATGTTAAATATTTACAAAGAAATAACATTTTTAACTGCAACATTCTGGGGATGTTTAAGGGACGTTCTGGAATGTTTGATGAATGAGCTGTAATTTGTTGGCTCAACTAACATTTTTTTTTTTTTTTTTTTTTGTCCTCACGTCAGTGAATGAAAAATGTTCTGGGAACAAACGTTAAACTTTACCAGAACATTATAGTCATATTCTGAGAATATTTTCAGAATCACAAAATGCTAGCAGGGATATAGAGTACCCCCCCCCCCAAAAAAAAACAAACAAACAAACAGTACTGATTCTGTGGGAGGAAATGTGAACAGGCGTTCAGATGCCAGGTAAATTGGATACAACCAAGGTAAACATGAGAGTCCTACTCAGCCTGTACACATCTGTCCTCCAGATTTTCCTGCTTTTGTGAAACCCATCTTCCCTTGCACTTTGTTGGTAACAAGCACTTCAGTCATTATCCCTTCAAATGGAAACAAATTTAAGATTCTCTGCTTCCTTTCCTCTTCAGCGGACTTGTAATTCCTCAGGTATGAGTGTTATTAAAAAGGTTGAATCAACCTTAGGAGAGCGAGAACAAATTTTATTAAGTAAGCCAGCTGAGCAGACTACCAAACCACCATACCTCAGTCCTATCAGCCATCGCCGCTGTAGAATTATATTTTGACAGTACCACATTAGTTTTATTGTGTCAGAGAGACCAGTGGCTCACAGCTTTCTCCTGTTTATTCATTACATCCTCATAATAAATCTCATTTCTTCCACACTTTGGAGGCGTATTCATAGTCACTGCTGGGTGATTTATAAGCATAAAATCTCAGTGTTCATGGTGAATGTCAGAAGCCAGACTTCCTAAATGCAAAGCAAAATGTCTAAAACATCTTCGCCCTCATTGACATTGATTTAGCTGCTGGCATAAATTCAATTCAGCAATCATCCACATCATCCATATTCATGCTGCCATTAATTTACCTACATTACCGTGCCTCCACAGCCATGCTGTTTGTCCTGTTTCCTCATACTGGCTATGATTCTGTCCTGATTTCAGTCCTGTTTTAAAAAGAGCCATAAAAGTGAGGCAAAGGTAAATTATCTGCGACCTTGACACAGTTGCATTGATGTGACTACATTCATCTGCTCCCGATTGAGATTCTGCCCCGTCTCTTTGCAGCATGAGGTAATTGCCGTGTCTGAGAAGGTGATTGTGCGGCTAGAGGACCTGGTGAAGTGGACGGTACCAGACTTCTCAGGATGGGCCGACGGTTTGAAGGCCGAGCCTCTCAAACCCTCTGTGCTCCGGGAGCTGGGGACCAACGGGAGGCGGGAGGCCCTCCATCGATACAGAGAGAGCACCCTCACCAGCGGCCTCAACTTCAAGGATGTCCAGAGGGAGAGGGCACAGCTAGGTGAGCTGCAGTCGGAGTTGGAAATCTTTGCTGCTGTGTTGACTGAACTTATAAATCAATGCATTATTGTCCTTCAGCTGGTTTTAACAAGCACCGACTTGAGTTTTTGTCAAGTAGTTGGAATTGCTGTTGGTATTATGAGCTGCAGCGATGATCAGCGCTTTATTTGATCAGCTTTGACAGTTTGAAATCCCGCATTCATGTTCCCACTACTTTTCTAAGCTGAGTATCTGTAATTAAAGAGCACTAATAAGCCTAAAAACAATTCAACAAAGAACAGTGTAGAGTTATTGAGAGGCGAGTCAAGAGAACGCTGGCAATTCAAGAGGAAATGTTAATGAGCCGGATCAAACGTTACCGCATGTAAACGCCCATAATTTGTAGATTTTGGATTGTTTACCAAAACTGATGAACCAAAGAAAGACGGTTGTATAGCTTGTAAGCGGAACTTTGTATCAAAGGGATAATTTAGATTCACAGTAAGGATCTTACCTTCAGTAGAATTGGGTCAGCGTGTCATTAGTGCTGCTGTCAGCCATTATTCCCCCTTATTTTTTTCTTTTGATTTAACAAATCATGACAGAAAGACACAGAAAGCAAATAGACAAGGAGGGGGAAAAAATAAAAAGCAGACAAAGACAAAATCCTCATTGTCTGTCGTGAGGGAACAAGTATATCTTAGAAGCCAACCTAAATATTCATACAAGTAAAAGATAAATGAATTATAATTTGTATTCATTAATACTGTTATTGTCATGACAATGCATTCAAGCAATGTAGCCCAGCCGTCAAGCAAGTGACAGAAAAGAAAAAAATACTCAATATTCATGTACACATACGCAACTGTAACATTTTCCACCGCCAGACAACATTTGTCTTTGGCTCTAAATTTTGCAACCATATAATGTCCTTGTATTTCTACGCATACGCTGGCAGTGGAGTGGACTGATATTTCGACTCAGTGACCGACGATACCCTCCCATGTCAAATCTTCTCTACTGTCAGTCTGCTTCATTTTGTTATTTTGATATTTAATGTCACGATGTCAGTGTTTTTCAGAGCTCAGGAATAAACTGCGAAACCAAGCTTAAGTCGCATTTTGCGAGCGGATGATAGAAATTTTACATGTCGTGTTAACTGGCTTGTATTGTCTCATATCGATCGCGATCTCCTGAACAGAATCAAATGGTATCGCAGCAGACTGTGATACTCTGAAAATATTATAAGGTTGTTTTAAAAGAAAAATACAATAGATGGGGAGAATTGTGACTCACACCCCTATGCGGGGTGTTTATCCACGGCGGTGAAACAGTGGTTGTGTTTTTGCGCGATTCATTGAGAAAGAGCAGCAAGTCCAGCACTGGGCGGCCAGCTTGATCGCCCAGCTACTCAGCGATGCTTCTTGTGCTTGCTTGTGTAAAATAATTCATTAGGAAATGTCTTTAGATAACTGAGTTAAATCAAACTGCGCCTGCGACACCTTTTTATCCGTCAGTTCAGACTACATTTTCCTGTTTGTCTCAGCAGCTTTAAGTATCATCCCTGTGTGTTTACAGACGCTCGTGTGGCATATTCATTATGTGCAAAGTGCAATTAGGTGTCATTGAATGTTTGATTCATACATGGGGCTCCAGGGGTCTCACTCCAGCATTAACCGTGAATCAACTCTAACATAAAGCTGAATGTCTGTGCGGATGACTCATCCAATGCAAACAGGAAACTCTGGCATTTGAGCCTAATAATCAGAAGGAACATTATGTTCCTCACATATTTGCCTTTCTCTCTCATGACTGTGATGTCATGCTTAATACTGATTATAATAACATTGTGTAGCTTAGCACAAAAAAAATGCAATTACAGTACGTCTTTTCAGGTTTAAATTCTGTTGATTAAAGCCAGAATTCTAGCGTCATAGTCTTGTATAATTCATATTTAATAATCATTTTATGCCTAAAGCTCATGTGGAAGTGAAACTACAAAAGGCTTAACAACACAAGGCTTTTTGTCTGTAAAGAAGGTTGGTTTATTGATGACTCGTGTGCTGTTTTCTGCTCAGGGCTCAGAGAAGCTCTAGTCTGTTTCTGTGTAATGCAGTAATGCCCTTGATTACTCGACATTGCTTGCATCTCATACGCAAAAAGGACAACAAGATCAATACGGGATGCTTTGTTGTTATTCCAGTAATCAATATAATTTGATTGTGTGTGTGATGTGTGTGTGTGCGCGCGTGTGTGTGAGAGAGAGCGAAGGAGAGAGAGAGAGAGAGAGAGAGAGAGACTGCTAGCTTTTATAAATAGATGTGTCAGACTGCTTCTTAGATATTATGTTCCAAATCATGGATTTCTATAAATGTGCTGTGTCTTCTAGATTTTATAGATGTATCTGTTGTCTGTGTAATAACTACTGCTACAGAGGGGGTCGGTGTAAGTGTGTGTGCGTGTCTGTGTGTGCGTGTGTGTGCGTGGATGCATGTGTGTGTGTGCGTGTGTTGCTAATGAGCAGAGCTGCCGTTAATGACTCCATCAGGCTCTTTCTAAATGCACTTGTCACTCCGATGGGACACTCCACAAGAGAATCTGCCCACTCAGCAGAACCGGCTCAGACTCTGGCAGGGCACCAGAGAGAGAGAGAGAGAGAGAGAGACACACACACACACACACACACACACACACACACACACACACACACACATACATACACACACGCGCGTGCGTGCGCGCGTACACACACACAAACACTCTGACACACATAAATGGACACATGATGCACAAACACTACGCACTGACAATCAGTGACGTGCACTCATTTATCCGTTTGTTTATTTGCTCGCTTTTGGCGTGTATTGAACAATATGAGAAAGAGAGAGATTTGGGAAGAGAGAGAGAGAGAGCAAGATCACTTATTCATCAAGGAAATGCATGTTACTCTGAGGAAGGGTTTGCATAGAAATATGAAATATGCCACTGCAATGCTGCTGACTACCAAGATGAAATATTCATGTCACAGCAGCAGCAGATCGGATATAAAAGTACCTTTAAAGCGTGCAGTAGCTGAATGTCCATAATTCTGTGTAATGTGTTTGCTCACTGACTAAGCTGACTTTTTTATGATACGGTTATACGTTCTTTTTTTGGATTGTATTTCTAAATAAAATAGTGTCTGTTCTCTGTATTACGTGAATGATGTATTTGCCAATTGTTATTCCAACACTGATCTGTAACTCTGTCAGAGGAATTAGATTGTTCCCATAACAGGATACTGCAGCAATACCACAGGCTGCACAGAAAACCATTGTGAGCTAAAGAGCAATAATGTGTGCCATTGTTATCCCGGGAAACTGCTTTTTTTTTTTTTTTTCCAAACTGCATATCCTAACTTTTCCTGGCATGCTACAAATGTGAATTAAGCGCACTGTTATGTACATTTGTCTCATAGGCAACATATAAAACACGGAAAGACGTGTCTCAAATAGCAAAATGATAATCACATTTCTCTTGATCTGTATTACATCAGGCATCCGTGAACAAAAAGCTCCTTTCTCTTCCCCGCTCTCAGAAATGCATGAAGACTAAAGTAAAGTAATTAATTTGAGAAACAAGTGACCTTCGCTGCCGTCCTGCTGCATCAACAGCTGTGACTCTAAAACCTGTGAAGCAGAGAATTGATTGGTATCATAATTCAAATTCCAGGTTTAGCCAGCTTTGAAATACAGTGTTTCAAAGTGGGTCTAGAGTGGCTCTAAAATGATGCTTTTCTTTTAATTCAGTCAGGACCTGTCTCATGCCCAAAAAGTGTCATTTGTAGAAGCTTAAGTAGTCAACTTCAGTGTCATATTAGCAGTTATGAGCATATCAAACAGCAGCTTTCAACCGCAAACAAGTCAGCAGCATGCGTGATGTTATCAGCATTATGTAAAAGTGGATAAACGTGAAGGAAACATATTCATAGAAGCCAAAACTAAGATTAATTGAACACCACAGTAGACAGACAAGGTGGTCGAATTTACTCCTTGTACTCATATCAAAAACCATGGCAATCTAATTCTTATGTCACCCACATAATGATGACGAGCCAGTGAGACGTTTGGAGACATTGTTTTTTAGTGAGATGTCAGGACGTTTGCTGCCATTTTTATTCATGTACGTACTTTATGTATTTAAACCCATGATCCCTAATCATAACCAAATGCATTTTCTACTGAGAATAAAAGATATGTTGGCAGACGCAGTGTGTGCTTGAGTTGCTGGAGATTTGTAGGATTATCCCCAAGACACTGTGCATAACCTTTCTTAAGGTGTCACAGAAATGTTTAATGAGAGCATATGGCAATAATATCCATGTGTAAAATGCATAAAAATGCCAGCATTGTTCAAGGGCATGAAAGGTTGTCAAAAACAAGCATTCCTCATGTGAAAATCATGGATAAAGGAAACATAAAAATGCTTTTACAATAGTTCAAGGAGGAGCTGCAAAGGCGGTGGTTGAGCTCCGCTAGCAGAATAGCGCTGCTTTGCCTTCTTATATTTATTTTTGTATTCCTTAAAAACATGAATGAGTTAATTACATAAAATAAAACAACTGGCGTATGTCTATTAAAGTGGTGTAGTTTGACATTTTTGAGAGGTGTGGTACAGTAAACATGATAAAGCTAGCAGTTGTTAGCTTTGTGCGAAGAGTGGAAACAGTCAGGGGGAAACATCTCTGTCCATGCAAAAACTCAGGAGTGAAAATGACACTTTGACTTACGAATCACGTTATAGACTTCATGACTTCGAGTAATTCCTCTTGTCTTGGTTCCCACAATGCCAGATTTCCCATCTGTTTCCACTTTACTGGTGCTAAGCTAAGCTAACCTTAATCATATTGACACGGCAGTATGAAAATATGTCCAACCCTCAGCAAACATTTCCCCTACATGTCAAACTTTTCCGAAGTATATATTTATTGTATTTTCAAGGATCCACGTTTGCTAAAATCTTGAGGTTTTGCATATAACACCAAGGACATTTTTCTCCCACAAGAGTACAACATATTTAAACAAATCAAATGCATGCAGAGAGAGATGTCCTGTAGTCTGTTACATAATCTGTAAAGTGATACATTTTATCGGGTAATGCAAACTGTCCATTTAGTTTTTCTTGTATTGGAGTGAGCATTAAGGCTTCTTTTTACAGTTCAATCCACCAGGGATGGCTTACTAGGCAAGTTTACATTCTGCCCCTCTATCTCTCCCAGGAGAACTGGCCTGATTCTTTTTTCTTTTTTTTTTTTTCATTGCTGCCTGCCGAAATTGGTTTCTGGTCGTATACTATGAAGCGGAGTGTTGGAGAGATGTATCTGCTGAGACAGTTTGCTGCCTTGTGTTGGGAGAAACAGAACGCTGTGCAAAGAAAATAATAAAAATGAAAAAATATATATATATATAACTGATAGCTCAAAAAATAGTTCAATGGGTTTTTTTTCTCAGTTGTCTTTCTTCAATACGACGCTTCAGTTGGGAAGGCGGTAAGCAGATTGTTAGTCGAGATGAAGCAGTGGATTATACAAGGTCATAGCTTGTGACTCCTGCATTCAGAAGAACACACTGTAGATGGTGTTCCCGACTCCTGTCCTCACCCGGCGTATCATCTGGGACTGCTTCATCCTCTGACCCTGTGAGGATCAAGGCTTGTCTGAGGAAACATCCATACAGGAACCATGCAGGTGGAAAATATACAGTCAGATATTTTATTGTCTTGTGGGGGGGGGGGGGGAAATGAAGCCATTACATAAAATGATAATGTCAGTTTTATTGTTTTTATCTGACAAATTAAGTTAAAATATTCTATTAGATGTTTCCTGCTGCGCTGCATAATAAAGCTGTCATAATGGGTTTTTTTGTGTGTGTGTGACTCAATTCATAGAGTGGATTACAATAAAATGAAGGTTTCAAGATAGATTAACTTTCAGGGTGGAAAAAAGTCAACATTTTCACAGAATTTTCTCTTACTGATGGTAATGCAGGTGAGCTCTAATTATTCAAGGACAGACATTTGTCACACAGCTCTTTGCTGTAGTTATAAATGGTGTTCTTGATTTCAGGAGTCATTCTACACTGCTGATAAGAATAAGAATGCACGCAAATGGGAGCTGCATGAATAGAAATAATGGCATAATGGAATTGTTTTCCTGTAGTCAATAGTAACTGGCCTTCACTGTTGTGCATAATGGATGTTTTAGGTTATGTACTTGACATTACATTAATACAGCAGGCATTCTTTCCCATTGCTCCCCCTTTATTTTTTTGCAGTACATGTACGTCAGGAGTAATTCAAGCTGAAGACTCCCCGATATACTTTGATAAGTGCACAAGAGTGTATGGGTTGAAACAAACCACCCACAATGAAAAGCTGACCTTCTCTACCATCTGAGCTGCAAAATAAATCATAACAGCATAAAAATGTCTCCATTCAATACTACTATCTTGATATTAAAGTATACTATTTTTGCAAGTAGTAGACAAGAAATCAACTTGTGTTACAGTTTCATTCTGAGAAGCAATGATTTTGTTCATTGTCTTTGTTTGTTGGAGGTTTCTAAGAGAACACCTCTTACACGCCATCAGCTGTTAACTATTTTCTAGCGGTGGGCAGCTCCTCTGTTTGCCTTGAATGCTGTATTGTTTTTAGTCGCATGCTTTGTGACTTCTAACCCTAACTTCCCGTCAGAGAAAAAAAACAAAACGAGCCGCTCGCTCAAGTTGGGATCAGCTTTGACATTAAGGAAGGTTAAAAAAAAAACACCTATTGACAGTAGCTGTGTCACGTACAGCAAACCCAATAGGACTTACATAATGGCTTGAGGTGTTTCTGTCCTTCACTGTACTCTTCTTCTTCCAGCCACTGTTATTGCTGTTACTGCTGCTGTGACGATATTTTGTCTGACATCATCAGTAGGCGGGGTAACTAGAGGGCAGTCAGAGTGCTAACCACGATGTGAAACTAGGTGGCACTAGAGAACACAACGTCACCAAACGCGATGTTGCCGAACATGGCAGCACTGTAACTTTGATGTAAATGAATGTGTTCATCACATTATGCGTACTTCCTCTAACCACTAGGTGGCGCTATGGCTACTACAACTTATCGATGTCTTAACGTGGGAAATCTGGAAAGGATCTGACCATGCGGGGTTCAGTTTTCTGTTCTGATCTGGAATATCAAAACTGGCCGCCTCACTTTGCTAAAACGCATTCACAGCAAGTTTTAGGTGGTTTAAGACCAAATATGAGATGAAAACGGTCGACCATCAAGAGGAGTACGTAGAAGTCCAGAAAACAATCATCTCATTTCCTGTTGCAACCAGTTGGCACAATGATTAATTTGTAGGATTACTCTTTTGCCTGTACAACACCCAAAATCTGTTTCATAGTTTTTGCGTAATCCTGCTGACAGACAAAGGAAACCGGTAACATGGTGACTTGAATCATTTTGCAGCCTCATGATGTGTTTACTTATGTCTCTCACTCCTCTGCTCCACCTTTTTCAGCCCTTTATGATCTGTTTCATTTAAACTCTGCTCTTGATTTAATTGACCTCCTGCTTGACCTCTGATGTTACATGGACTAGAGGGGCGAGGAGGCGGCGGTCAGTACCAGTGCACCGCTCTAGATAGCCTATTGACAATATTTTTTCAGCGTGTAACCTCCAATCAGATGCTCTTTTTCTGCATCGAGTGGACTTCGGTCAGCAGGTTAATATTTTTTCCTTCATTTTTTTCTGTCACTCTCAAGAATGTGAGTCACTATAAAGACACACTAGTACATTACTTCATACGATGAGAGATAATCATGAATTGAGCTCGAAGGCTCAGAAAACCGGTGATATCACTGCGTTTCACTTTTTTTTTTTTTCCCCAGCTGCTCCTGTTCAGGCATGAAACCACTGTATTTCTCTCAGATGCAACATCTGATCTGTATGCCAGGCTTGGCACATACACCCAAGTTGATATCCCAACAATATTTCAGTCGGAACATTTCAATTTGATGTAGAGGGTAGATTCTGTCTCTTTTCAGAGACGGTTCGGAGCGTCATGGCATGTTTATACGGGTAGGAATCGATGATAAGGAAACAGACAGATGCTGTCCTCCCATGGCTGATTTGTCTTGATGACAATGCAGAACAATATTTGGGACTTTGAGCCGGTATCACACATGAAAATGTTTTATGTTTCGACTGCAACGTGGGAAGGAGTGAGCAGTTTCTTGGAAAAGATAAGGAGAACGCGCTGTGTTGCTGGTGTTACAAGAGTAATGGTTTGTTGTGACTCCGACAGAGACAGAATGCCATGCTTTTTTTTTTTTTGTAAGACACACTGCACTGTACTCCTCCATTCACAATATGTGGCAGATTGTATCATTTGCACTTGCTTGCTTTCCGCCCCTCCAACATATTTGCTTGCCCTTCTGCTTTTTCTGCAGAACTAATTTTAGAAATTGTCCAAAATCCTCTGGTGTAATTTAATGGAGTGTTTGTATTGATTAAGTGCCTCTACCAACCCCCTCCTCTGATTCTTTCCTTTATTTCTGGTGTTATTGGTGGTGGTATGTGTGTGGGGATGGGGGGTAATGGTAGTATCTTCTTATGGCAGTCGTCTTCATTATGCTGAGACCTGTAGGAGAGAGAATCACAAGCTGTTTTTCCTCACTGATGTGCTCATATCATTAATTCCATTCTGACTGTGGCCTGGCCGGAAGCCAGAGAATTCTAAATCTGTAAGCAGTAAATTGTGTGCCGGGGTGGAAAAATCTATTAGATGTTTGAGCATGCCTCGAATTTGAATGGGAGAGAAAGAGAGATAGAAAAAGAGAGAGAGTGAGAGAGCGAGAGAGAGAGAGAGAGAGAGAGAGAGAGAGAGAGGGCCACCCAATATATCCAGTTATTGCTCCCATCGTAATCAAATTCAGCTTCTTCGGATAGCTACGTTCATTAATAATTTGTGTTATTTTATTTCTGGAATGTCACATAATGTGTTTTTCGACTTGGAAAAGGGAGGGAGGGTGGGGAGTTGAGGTGGGGGTGGGGGTTGGGGGGGCTGCTGGATGGTTAAACAATGAGCATGGCCTCAGAGGAAATGAAGAGCTCCGTCTCTCCATTAGCGAGGCCTCAAACAACAGTTGTGTCTCTCTTCTCTCCATTAGTCAGGTCTGGAACAACAGAGACGCTATTGATGTGACCTCTGCTTAGGCATCTTAAATAGACAGAAAGAGAGTGAAGTTCTTTCATAATATACTTCTCTAACAGATTTCCTGATAGATTGATTCTATATTAAAACATTTATTTCTTGACTGTTATTTCTTTCCTTGAATGCTTGAAAGTTGCATGAATCAGGAGGTTTTATCTGAAACGTGCTCTGAGAAAATGTCAAGGAACATTTGCTTTCTTTTCTTAAACCAACTGCCTGCCAGCTCCAGTTACACTCTGACTCATGAGTGTTACCCAACCAACAACACCCCTTCTGGAGAGATTTCTATAGTCTTTGTCAAAAAAAAAAAAAAAAATTTCTCATTTCAAGTATTACAGCTACATTAATATTTCAGAGCCAAACGGATTTTTTTTTACACGTCTCTTTCTGCATGATGCTTTCACATTCTACGCTGGTGTAGATAGATATGGATGATTTTGTACCGCTCAGTAGGCATCACAGATTGTGAAATTAATAACTCTGCAGTCTGCATATTTTATGAGCATGCCGGTCCATCTGCTTTATGAATGTATGTAAAACTGTCCTCTTCTGGAAGCCCTTGTGTGCACATGAAAAGGACTTGCAAGTCAAATCAATATTGAAGGAAACGCACAAGGGGACCCCTGCATTTTAAAGGAACATCAGCTGTGGTGGAATGTAGAATAATAACTTAAGTACTCTTGTGGAATACAGATTATTAGACAGTTTTGCGACTACACTGCCATTGGAGAAAAGAAAAACATATAATCACCACATGATTTGTGATATTGCTGTGACTGCTGAATTCTGTTGGACAACTGATTTACATGACGTACTTTCTTTTAGTTTTTTTTGTTCGTTCTACAACTTTTTGCATAAAACACACGACGACATTACAAAATATTATACAGGAAATACAGCAACTCTGCATTGCACGAAGGAAGGCATAATGCACTTTACTCAACAGTGTGGCTAGCCACCTTACTAGCTCTTACTATCGTATTAATACTTCCTCTGGAGAGAGATTGATAAATAGTTGCTAAAATGTATTTTCCTTCACATCAGTTTCCCCTGTCATGGCTTTGTGATCTTAACGTGTCGATGAGGCACTAATCTAGGTCTGTTGACGTCGTTCTGCGTTTCCTCATTTACGTAGCCGAACTTTGAATCTGACACCACGATAAACTACAAAGGCATCATTCTGGCTTCTTGCCTTTTTGTTGGTGTTGTTTTATCTTTTTCAATTACACAGATATCACGATGTATCGTAGATTAAATGTTGCGGAATATATTGCTGCGTCATGATTGTGTTGATACAATCTGCAATGTGTCTTATTATTGTAACTTACTCAAAAGGCAATCATGTAAATTGAGTTTCCATGATTCATTCTTGGTGGCTATCTCCTACCTTCGTGCAGCTCACTTAAAACTTGTCTATGCTCTGTATTTCCTCTCTCACTCACTGACTATTTTTGCTGAATATTAATGAATGCCTGGAAGATGTTGGGATATTGTCACAGCTCAACTAAATTATATACGCTAAGATGACTGTCAAAATCAAATTTAAGCACACCTTGACTTGAATGACAGGACCTGCAGCTGCTGAAGGTCTTTGTGTTACTGACTCACCCAGATACCATCAGATGGAAAAATGTGATTGGTCCATTTCCTGTCCTGGTTTATTAACCCCATGTCTACCATGACAAAAATGTCACAGTTTAAAATTGGGCCTAGATGTAGAAATGATTAGTTAGTGCTGTTAATAAAAATATTTTTAGCAGTATCAATATCTTTGGCATTCACTGAATACGTATACAGCTCAGAGGATATCCGTCTACTTCTGCAGCATATGGGTGTGCGAACAATTTAACTCACGTGTTAAACACCCTTTTAATTCTACCTTTGCAGTACAGTGTTGGAGAAACACTTCCAGTCAAGGTAAAAATAGCGCTTGCCTCTGATAGCAGATCAGTTTCTCCACATCCACTTAATATCTGTCATAATCTGTAAGGCAGAACTGATGCAAAAGGGTCACCAGGCCTGGCTGCTGCATACATACACAATATGGAAAGTAGACCTTGAGAGTTGAAGGAATAACGCAGGGTTCATTTCACAGCTCAGAGTTAATGCACTTCCCTGCATTGAAGGTAATTGCAATGTGGGCTTTGATAGATTCCAGACCTTTTTTGGGAGCAGTGTGTGTGTGTGTGTGTGTGTGTTTGCACTGCATGTTCACACATACTTGCTTGGATACATAACTGTTCCTAATGCTTTTATTAAAACAAAGAAATGCATATGACATCATTTGTATTTGTAAAATATCACTGTGCAGATGGTGTAATATGTTTTGGTTTCTTTGATATATTAACTGCCGGAGGAGTTGGAAGGAGCGGCGTGGCTGCAAACAATAGATCAACTGATGCCTCTCTGTCCTCTTTCTCAACCTGTCAGTCCATTTCCTTGTTATGTACTGGCCTGAGGAGCACTTGGCAAAATGAGAGGCAGGCTTGTTTTTCCCCCGATTCCCCCCTTAGCCATGACTCAAGGAAGCCGCTGTTTCATGTGACATGTTAGAGGATAATATCTAAAGGTAACAATAGCCTTGTCACCAAATCCCTTTGTTCCTACATTGGTGCAACTTCAATCTGTCTTGCGAGAGACGATTATTGAATGTGATAATGAAAAGAGGAGTAGGTAGAGGAAACACATTGATAACGCCAAATACGCTCTATTCAAACAGCATATTCCATAAACCAGCCCATTAAGACCATATTCTGTTTTCATGAGCAGCAAATCAATTCCACCGGCATCTTTGATCATTTATAGGCTCCGTCTCTCATCTCACTCACACACATGTTGCGTTAGACTGGCAATGCAAAAAATAATTCCCAGGATTCATGTTGTTTTGTTTTCATGTCACTTCTCACTATAATATTCTACCGTCAAACACATAACAGTTCTCAGATGGGTTTTACAACATCAAATGAACAACAGCATAACCAAAAAAGAACACCCACTCACTGTTTTTTTTTTTTTTTACTCAAACTCATATTTAAATATTTTTATCTACTTTGTGAAATGTGCAACAAGCAGCTACAGCAGAGGTTATGAGCTTTAATCTTGATTTTAGAGGAACGTGGCAAGTTATCGGGAAATATTTGCCATCCTCCCAAGAACTAGACAAGATGATAGACATCCTTCTGTCCTCTGTGCACACAGTAGAACCACACACACGCAAAAAAACCAACGGGCTGCTAGTTAGCTTAGCATAATGAATGTCAGTGGATGGGAAGTGTTAGCATGCCTCTGTCAGAGTTCTCAAATACGCTTTTTCCTCTTTGTGTAAAACGTTTGTTAGGAAACAACTATTAAGAATTACAGGATGTTGTTGTCCCAAACAGAGTCAGAACTACTCTCCTGACTGGGCGCAGTGCTTTGATGCAGCCACTCAAAAGCCCTCCCATACTGTACCTTTGGTTGACAAAAAAATTAATGAATACATTTTTTGATGACTAGAAGAGTGACTGCAACTCCCAGTCAGGACCAACTTTCTAAGAGACGACAAGGTAAACCATGATCCTTAACCTTATCCATTTGATGGCGTCTGATGGAGGTATGCTAACACTTCCCGAATATGAGCATTCATTGTGCTAAGCTAACTAGCAGCCACCTGATCAGGGTGGGTCTGACATTCCTGTTGCATGCATAGAAGACAGAAGGGTGTCTGTCTTCTTGGGAGGACAGCATATAAGCGTATTTTCCAAAAAGTCAGCGTTTGTATGTCACATGAATAACAAAGGCTTGTGAAAACAGGGCTGAGAGGGACGACTTCAAAAGAAGCTTGCGGACGAAAAATATTTTTATGGTTTTTCTGTTCTTTTTTTTTTTTTGTCTGTTAGAATGTGTAATTACAACTAATTGTGCAACAAGAGAAAATCCTTTAACTTAACATTTCTTGGATTTGCTTTTCAATACCCTTTATATCCATGACAGCACATAAACAAGAAATCTGAACAGATGGTGCTGGTTTTTAATGACATATTGCTATCTGCGAAGTCTCCCTCTAAGCCTCAGACTAAAACGACTGCCTTTAGGGAACACACCGCTCTAGTTGTTATCTTCCGCTGCTAATGTCACCCTTTTCTTTGCCACATTGTAAAGTCCCCCAGCTAAATAAACGCAGTGTAAATCGAGTATTGTGCTGAATGTAATTATTAAAAATGGTTCCAGTTGGCTTAACACTACAGGCTGTTTATGCCTCCTCCGTACAGATCTCATGATAGCGAGAGAGAGGTTCTTATATAATGACAGGAATCCACAATGCTGAATGACCACCCCCCCCCCCCCCCCCTCCCCACCGCCACCCCCCACCCTCCTCATTTCTCATTTTACCACTGGGAACATGCCTGTCCAAAATAGCCTCAAGTATTATTCTTTTTCACCCTCCTGCTCTTTTTTTTTTTTTTTGGAACTTCATTCTTTTCCTGAAAACATATCAAATAATGTTTCCTTTTATACAGTGTACGCCCAGAGAAATAAGTCTGAGTTGCTGAGTTGATAATGAGGGGCCCTTCTTTGAGGAAATACACACGGCAACTTTGATCTAGAGTGGCATGTAATTCCTCGCCTGACCCAATTCCCAATCTCCTGATAAGATGTGTTTTTTTTTTCCTCCCCCTGTTCCTTTGCTCTAACCTTCCCGCAGAACTCAAATGGGAACTTGCTGTCCCATTAAAGATACATTTAAAGCCAAACATGTCATCCATTCCATTCTGCAGAAGGAAGATATGTTAGCTTGAAAATGCTGTCTACTCCAAGCTGAGCCGAGGAAAGTCTCCCTCTCTGCCGGTGACAACCTCTGAGATCTCAGATCACAGCTGCTCAATTGAGTTTGTGTCGGACAGAGAGGCGTGACAAATGAGAGTGGCCGTCATAGCAGATAGAGTATCATCACCTGGGTGTAAACGCTTTGGCTTGTTTGAGTAAAGGGAAAGATACCTATGGGGGGCGGGGGGGCATCGCCTACTCTCTCTTTACTCAGGCACAATTGTTGTAGAGCTGCAGTTGAATAATAGGTGGAGGTATATGACCCCCTTACAGCCGGTGGCAGGAAGACCTTCTCCCAGCTTACCTTTTTAAATTTTTTTTTTTTTATGACATTCCGAAACAAGTTCAAAAGCAGTGCCAAAGACTACTAAAGGAAAGCAGACAACTCATTAAGCTAAGACAGCATCAAGTTTATCTGGAAAGGTATTGTTTTTCCCTGTAGTTTCGCCTGCCATCGTGACACCTCCCTTGATTGTTTGTTGTTTGACTTCCAGGTGAAATACCACAGCGGATCTGATAGAACATGTGCAGAACACCCGGCTGAGTGAATCACATGCATGCCTCTGTAATTCAAGTCCAAACCGCTATAGTCCAATTTTTTTTTTTAAGTACAAAGTATAAGTAAGTCACATAAATTGGAGTAACATTTCTACTTTTTTTTTTTTTTGAAAGTTCATTTGTAATGTGACTAATGTAACGATTTGACTTTTTTTTTTTAAAACACCGTGTTAACATACTGTCTTTGTATAGTCAAAAAAAAAAAAGAAAAAGCTGACACTAAAGAGAGTAGACAGTAGAGTAGATTCAGACTTACTCTCAGAATTATCTTGGCTATAAATGGATTGACCCCCTCCACCACCACACACAAAAAAAAACAAAAAAAACAACAACCCATGAAGTTGTATTTCATCTGACAAAATGCGACCAAGAGGGGGGAGAATAGACAGCGTGCAGCATTTAAGGCCAATCCATCACCACACAAAAGAGGATCACAAACATACAAACTTGTCTTTCTCATCTTTGGCAACATGTCCTATAATCTTGCAGTGATCGTGGTAGCCAAAGCTATGTATAATTTCATCTCAGACATGAAAGGGGCCCTTTGGTGCTTTCTGCTTTTATTACCAGGCCCCTGTTGTTTTTTGATAGTCAAAAGAACCAATTTGGGTTTTTGACATGGAGCCCCTCTGAATAATTCCTTCATGTATTACAGGACCTATTAAATGCAAACTTTTCAATCTGGCAATCAATAAGGCAGGCAGCTTTCCCTGGCCCTGTGCCAGACACATTAGGGCTGCGAGCGATGGTTGCTAGGGAGCTGAGCCTGCTCAGGGGAAAGAATGTTTAATGTAATAGAATCACATAAATCAACTGGAGGAAAGTGCTTGTGTTGTTTCTACTCTTCTCTTCTCTTCTCTTCTCTTCTCTTCTCTTCTCTTCTCTTCTCTTCTCTTCTCTTCTCCTCTCTTCTTTAACTCAAAACATTTAATATGGGTGTGTGTTTTTGAAAATGTGGTACAGCCATTTTTTTTTTTCCCTCTCTCTTCTTGTCAACCACAAGAACATCTGGGATGGAATTAAGCTGAGGGAAGTTGAATTTTTGCTGGGTTTATGTGTGTATACTTTTTAGGAGTGTGCATGCGCTTGTTTTTGTATGCATAGCTGTGTGTCCTCAATCCTTAAGCTGCACACTTGAATAAATTGAGGTGAAAATTATATAAATGTTTCTTTTTTTTTTCTTTGTCACAGGCCACTGCCCCACCCTGCTGAAATGAATGAAGCACTTTAGTGCTTCACTATAATTAAGAACAGAAGCCAGCATGTATAGAGGACCTCTCCCTCGCTCTCTTTGTATTAGTCAGCTTCGCAGCATCAAGTGCACCCTGAGCAGTGCGTCACACACATGCCTCCTGTGCTTTTATAATTTACTAAACAGAATTGAATCATAAACATATAGTATGAAACAGTATGGGCGTATCAGAGGGCGCGTTCTGTTCTCCCATCTCGTTTAAAGTCGCCATGTGTAAGATTTTGCATGTCATATTCATTCATAACCCTCAATATTACCTTTATATCTTCTCTTGTTTTTTTTCTTGTCCAAATGCGGTCACCACTTTGTAATGTGTGGTATTGTTTACGTTATTGCTTGACAAACACAGTTGTTGTTGTTGTTGTTTTTCTACCATAAATACGAGATGGATCAGTGCTAGCTGTTTAGCATGCTAACCTCAGCAGATATCTCTTCTATGGTATACATAGTCGTCTTTCATGTGAGGTCAAAAATGCTGAAGATTGTGTCCGTTTTATTAGATTAGATATGATACTGTTACCATCTAAAATGACAAAAATGTTACGGCTGATGAACCGTTTTACAACATAGAAAATAAACTGCAAATTCTAGATTTACTCCTCAGTTACTTTTTTAAAATTTGGTATCGTATGACGAGGCATCTTTTGGTGGTATTGAATCGATTCGAGCAGCACCATAAGAAGTTCGATACCCGGCTCTAAGCGCGAGTGTGTTGAGCGTTCAGCCTGCTCCCAGCAGCTGAGGGTGGACGATGAAAGACTTCATTCATTACTGGCACCGAGATTGCCTGCTGGATTACCACACCCTCTCCTGCACCTGACAATTTTTAAAGACAACACTGAAATATTATCACCTCATTAAGTTGAAATGGCAAATGTGAAGTGTGCCAGTTTACACATCCGGCAGATGAATGTAATTCCAATGTGCCCTCTTCTCTTCCTGAGGGGGGGGAATATCTGGATCTTCAGCTGCAAAATCGCTCCACTATGTTCACCAGCTGGTTGTTAACTTTGTTTGTCTGCCAGTTGGTTCTGGGCAGGTCGTGTATGGTGGGTTCATCAGAGCTGCATGTGGAAGCAGAGTTGATGAAAGCGGTGGGATGGTGTCAAACCAAATAAGCTCAAAAACACAAAAAAAAAAAAAAAAAAAAAGCGGGTATGAATTGGAGAGTGCGGTGGTGTGGAGAGACGGCTGGTCACTAGGGGTGTAACAATACATCAGGCTGTGTGTATCGATTCAGTGACCAACTATAACAACGTACACATGAAATATAACAACATAGTCGATGCAAAATCAGAGTTTTCTTCTTTTAATCCTTCCTCTCCTTCAAAACCCTCCAATCCCCCCCCCCCAACATTGTGACTCATTCCTCTCTAAGGTCTTAACTGACCGAGAACACGATGAACAGATGGTTCCACTTTAGACAAAATGTACTATTGTAAGTCACTTTAGACAAAACCATCTGCTAAATGACATAATGTTATAATGTAATGTATTGAATAGCTGTCCATCTTAGGTCCACCTTTATTTTGAAATTTCCATAGCGCGTAAGCTTTACCTTTTCCGCAGCTCAATAGTCAGCTTGATTTATTTCATTTTTTTTAAATTTTGAAAAAAAGCGTGGGTAATTTTCATCTAATTATATCATCATCGCATTTTTCAGAGCTCAGGAATAAATTGTGAAAACAAATTTGAGTTGGTTCACGCGGGTCGATGTCGGCTGCAGGTTCTTCAATGAAATCAATCGAAATCATATCATAGTGGACTTTGCGATATTGGTCAATATTGCATTGTTGTTTAAAGACTCAGTATAATATTGTTTCATGAAACCTGCATTTACACCCCCCTTTTAGCCACCAAAAGCATTCCCCTGTTGTCACTGAGTCCATAGAGGATGTGGACGTATTAATAAGTGCAGCTATAAAGCAGTTGGAATAGGCCTTTAAAGCGTTGAGCATGTGTTATGAGTGTTTGTGTGTGAGAACACAGCTTGCTGCTGATCAGGAGCAGGGGAATGGTGAGTCGGTGACTGATGTGATGTTCATGACGGACGGCTACTGAGTCATTTGGAAACACATTATGTTGATCTGTGCGGCTCCTTAAAAAATGAGTCCCATTTTACTCCCTTTGAACAAAATAAACTGAGTGTTAGTGACACACTGTGAGATCATTTCTGCTTTGTTATACTCCAATATCTTTATTTATTGATGCCGCATCTTCTGTGTGATTAATGTGATTTTATTTACAGCAGACTAGCTCGCAATTAGCGAAATGTTCCAGTACATTTTGTTTTTATCCAAGATAGTGTAGTCATTCACAGATTGTACAGGCAATGAATCATGCAGATTTGATGAATTTATGTCATTGTTTTATGTAATTCTCTATTTGCAGAAAATACACACACGCTTACTCATACCTCATTTCCATTGGGTGTCATTGACAGATGCTGCTCCCTCTTTATTTGGTCAGGTTTCAATAACATGAAACCAATAGCCAGATCGGGCGCCTGCTGTTGCATATATGGCCCCCTCTCAGTGTCATGTCCCTTCATTGAGAAGTGAGAGAGAGAGGAGGCGGATGAATCAGAGATGTGTTATATATTATGAGAAGAGGCTAAATGGAAACAGGGCAACCTCACAGATCAATACAGTGTACGGATCCGAGAGACTGGAGGATGGACTGAGAATACAAAACATGAACCCTCTCCTCTCTCTTTTCCCTTCTTTGTTTTCTCACACTCTCCTTTTATTTTTTTCAGACGTCTTGGACTTGTTAGGGTGTTACCACTTGTGTTTAAATTTTTTTTTTAAAAAGGGGAAAAAATTAACATCAAATATGAAAATCGACATGACTCGGGGTTACATGCCTCATCGTTTACTCTCCAACCTCACAAAAGCAGCAGGGGTATCCAGTAAATTCCTTGGCAGTGCTGATAATGTGGAAATGTTGACAACAGCAAATTTGAGCTGTGTGAGTGATTTAAGGAATAGAGCGGGTGACAGAGAGCAGGAGAGTAATGGTTTTCAGCTTTTTCCTACTCGTCCGTGACAGAGAAATGAGCACACTTGCCTGAAAGATCTTGTCAGAACTTGTGGGTTCTCTGAATATTTTTAAGCTCGGTTAAATGTAAATGACACAGTTTACACGAGCCAGATTTGCTTTTTAATTTGCCAGCGTAGCTCTGCTTCTAACTGTCAGCTGACCTCGTGTTACAAATAATGTTATTCCCAAGATGCAACAGAAATTCTCCAATAAAAATCCAGGCTCTCAGAGATGCAGCACTTTTTATTATTTTATTATGTTTCCAGGGTGTCAGCCTGCTACTCTTATTCTTGTAAACATGATAACACAGTAAGGCCTTGAGAGAATTTCTTCAAATTTGGCTCAGAGGTTTGCTTGAACCCAGAGAAGTACAGATTAGATTTTGGTTATGGTCAAAGAATAAGGTCACTGTCACCTCACCAGAAAAAAAAAAAAAAGAAGAAGTAAATTACATAATTCAAGAATTCTCACACTAATTATGGCATTTTACAGAAATATCTATCAGCATAAAATGATGAAATTTTATACATAATAGGTGAAAGGTAGTGTGACATCATCATGTGACACAAAAACACTTTTCTGACCTTGATTCAATACCAGCTCAGTAACGCCCTGACTGAGTCATGACGATGAGTTCAAATTCACCACAAAAGAAACGCTATTAAATTACTTTTAAGTCTGAACTGCATATAGTACATTACGAGTCTGAACTTAACTGCCACTAGACTGGTTGGCGCACTTGGCCGCGAGGCGTTAATTCTAGTTTTTCTGGTCTCACCCAGTGGGGCAGCTCCTTGAACTCCAGCTAATGAGTTTCATGTACTATGTGGTATTTCTAAGATTTTGATTATGACAAGTCATTTATCATGCTTGTAATATGCTTAGAATAGAAGCAGAAATCTTTCCTGTGATGTAATTACTCAAAAAAAAAGAAAAAAAAAGAAAGGGGACCATTCTTAAGTTTTATTTTCTTGGTATTATATTATGTCAGAGCTTGTTCTCATCGTTTTCATTTCCACTCCTGTTTCTCCCATACACAATGTGGCTGCATATTATCTCAGTCTCTATTTACTAAGGGTTTTTCCCCGAAAGGAAGAGTTGGCTCACTGAAATTTTCCCCAACAACATCACATCCATCCCGTGTAATTAAATATAATTTTGTCATAGTTATCAGTCAAGTACTCCACTCATCTTGTTTCTACACTGTTTGTGATTATATAAGAATGAGCTCCACTAATACTCAACAGAGTGTCCCATGACAGATACAGTACTGCAGTTAATGACTTTACCAGCCTGCTGTGGACTGTTCTAGTGTTGCTCGCAGTGTAATGTGATACGCTGGTGCAGTGTTTCCATTTTAAAGTGTTTACAGAGGAATAGTTTGAGAGATACACATTGTCAAGAGGAAATTATGGATGCCACATGTAAAAGTAAAAGGCTGGAGTTAAGAGACTATTTTAGCTGAGATTGACATAAAAAGAAGCAGAGGGTAATGGCTAAAGGGTAATGTTTACCTTAGCATAGGCTAAAGGCTGTAAGTCTGAGGAAAAAGTTATCATGGATTTGCTAGGTTAATGTAAAGGCGGGAAGAGGTATGAAACAGCTAGCGTAGCTCTGCTTAGCTTAGCATAAAGAGTGGAAGTAGGAGGAAACAGATATCCAAGGTTCGTCATAGCTTGGCGTAGGGGTGAGTCGTGGGAAATGGCCTCCGTGCCTCTGCTTAGCTTAGCTTTAAGGCTGGCAGAACGGAGGAACAACTAGCCAGGCAGGCCTTAGCTTAGCATAAAGACTATAAGTGGAGGAAACAGCTTAACTTAGTATTTTATTTTATCGCTTGGATGTTGTTACTCCTCGCTGTTGTCGTACATAATTCCCCCTACATTCACAAATGATTTGTTATGTTTCTGTTTGTGTACTGATGAGAGAAATGTATTAATTTATTTCTTCTTTTTTTCTTTAATTTTAGCTATTTAGGGTATTTAGTGTATTTTCAGGACCAGCGATTTTAGTCTGAATGCTAAGCTAAATGAATCGACTCCTGGCTAAAGCTCCATACTTAGCGCACTGGCACCAAAGTATTATCGATCTTCTCAATTAACTCTTGGCAAGAGCACAACAGTCTTTCATAAAATGTCAAAATATGTCTTTAAAGGACATCACTACAAATCTATATAATTAACATTACAGCTGTGCACTCATCCCTCGCCAGTAGGTATTTCACGGATCGATTTTGCTCCAACCTATAAATGTTTCTGTTTGTGTTATATTGGTATGTGCAACCAGTTGTAAGTGTTGGACTTGTTTTAAATGTCTTTGGCAATGGCGCGTTTACAGAAATCACATCTGAGGCTGGAGGGGTGCCAGCTTTGAAGCCTGTTCTTGAGTGATGTTGGGTGGAAATCAAATCCAGATATCAGACAGGAAGCACACACAAATGGGAAAAGGACAATATGAATTTCATCATCTTTTGTATTAAAAAAAATTGCTGTTTGGCAGATTTTCGTGTTTCCGTGACCTCGCCATAAAAGAAAAAAAAATTATAATTTATTCTCTCTGATGTACTTCCTTTTGTATTGTTTGCAAGTAGTCTTTGCAAGTTGATTTCATACTGTTATGAATAGCAAACAATGGCTGTTTGGAAACTAGAAAATTGAGTACAATCAAAACCAGCTGTAAGTTTGAGAAAGAAATACTCATGAAAGCTTTTCTGATGTACAGTTTTACATTTTCAAATCAAATATATTTTCAAAAAAAAGTCCCTTTTCTGCTGCTATTTTATTCAATTGCTGTGCTTTGGTCTCCCCTCTAGCTTGCGCATTTTTTTATTAAAAATGGAGCTGGAATATTTCTGCTCTTGAGTGTCAGATGTTTGTTTGCTTTTGTCTTAGAAAAAAAAAAAATCAGCAGATAGACATAGCCGCCTTTGAGTTCAGCCCCCTTTCATTTGTGTAGCATCTGTTTTATCGCCTGGATCATGATTCATAACAAAGCTCAAAGCCACTGCAGTCACATGTTGTATTGATTTTACTGTAGGTTTTTGGTCAAAATAATATCTGAAACACTAATATGTTTCATCAATAAAGGAGGAAAAAAAAAAAAAAAGAGAAGCACCATTGTTTATGGTGGCATTTAAACCACCCGTTGTTGTGAATTTTTAAGAGATTCCAAGCTTCAGATTATTTCATCATACCATCCATTTTAGGTCGTTGTCATCCTGACAAGAGGGGACTCAAAAGTTAAGTTGAAACGTGCATTTAAATCGATAGTTCTGACCCTATTATGCAAGACGTTCGATAATCTCTGGCTCTTGTGGTGCAGTGCCTGTGTCTGGAAGTCAAAAATTTGACTCAGTTTGCATTGCATTTCAGTATGCGCACAGCAAAACCGGTACAGTCATGCTTCTTTAATCTCAGGAATATTAGTCAAATCAGCTCCATCTTGTCATCTCAAGACACAGAGAAACTCATTCATGCCTTTGTCACATCCTGGTTACATAATTGAAATACTTTTATTTATTTTATTTCAACCCCCTTGAAGCATCTGCAGCTCCAGAAAAAAAAATGCTCTTGCAGTTTTAGAATTTATTTTTAAACTCTTGATTACTAATAAAAGAAGAAAAAAAAAAACAACCTGCATGTCAGGCCTCTAAAACATGTTTTACCTTTACCATACTTCCATTTTTAAAGTCATCATCAGCTGGTTTCTATGAATAGGTGACAGTAAAAAAAAAAAAAAAAAAAAAAAAAAGCATTGGAAAATTGAACAAGGACTTTTCACAGTCTGTGTGACTAAGCGCAAACCAAAAGGAGAACAAGCGGCTCTATTTATGGCTCCCAAACTATAGATAGATAGTTGTTGTCCTTTCATTGCCCCACTTAACTGTACAGTGTGATGTTGGAATTGATGAATCTTTCAGTGTTGTAACAGTTTGAAACTCACAGGAATAGCAGATTGTTTTAGTTAACCAGGTCAATTCGATTATTTTTGGTGAGTTTATATTAGCATTTTTTCCTTTTTGCTCAGGTCTTTGCAAACACTGCAATGAAGGAGTTGGCAGTTGTGAAAAATTGTAGCGGGATTCTTTTCAAAGTAAAAGATCCTTTGAGTTGATACTTGTATGTTAATCTAGCCTTTTTGATGTGTCAAGTAGTTATACTGCTAAACTATGGCGCCAGTTTCTGCAGTAATGCTAAAATACTCCCTCTCATTCGTCTACAAGCCACTTGTGTGTATTCATTACGTAAGCCCAATATTACAGGTACAGAAATGTACTGTGCTGTGCTGTAGTGTTAAAATCAATAAGGCCAAACCTCAGATAGTTACGAATGTGTGGCTTTTGTTCCCACAATGCAGCTTGACAGGTTTTACTCTGTGTCTCCCCCCTTCCTCGCCCTCAGATGTAGGTGTCCTGTGTAAATATGTCGAATTCAAACCCTCATGGCATCACTTGGGATATGGTCACGTCAAAATAAGTGGATGGAAGTGCTGCATTAGTACATAGCATCACATGTATAGCACTAAATATAGTACCTGTAATATATGACGACCATATATTTTGTACTATATCAGAGTTTATTGACTGACTGGTTATACCGTCAGCTGTTCTGTTGAGCTGTTATGACCGTGACACCATTGTAGTTTATGAGGTCAGAAGCTTTACAACGGGTTCTGAAAATAATCTGCTGCGCCACAGCTGTTTGATCAACATGCTATACCATCACCAGTCCAGGACAGACAGAAAGGGAAAACAGAAAAATGATCCAGAGAAGGGGAGAGAGAGAGAGGGAGAGAGAGTGGGAAAGAGAGAGAGGGAGACAGAGAGAGAGAGAGAGAGAGAGAGAGAGAGAGGGGGAGAGAAACAAATTGCATAATGTTCTCAGAGTGTCTCCTGTGATGCAGCCACAGCCCCGACCAATTAGAATGCTCACACAAAGATATGGACGTCCTTTATTTGGAAAGGTCACGCTGTAAGAACAAAAGGAATTGTTAAAGTGTGCTCTATGTACATTACATGCACCAACACACCGACGAGCATACTTCACAACGCCTTTGTATAGTTATTAATGCCCTGCGGCTCTCTCTCCAAACGGAATCTAATCAAATGAGGGTGTGCAGGAGAAAGAGCTGGTCGAACGGTGACCGCTTACAATAAAACCCCTGACATTTGGAAACAAAGCCTCCTCTACCCCTGAGCGGTAATTGCCAATGACAACTGCCGCAATCTGTGATGAATGTGTGTGTCTGCAGTGTGATATGCATGTATGCAATAATATGTGTGTTAATACATCTGTGGGTTTTTTGTGTGACACAGGCAGTCAGTGTGCTGGTTGAATGGTTTCAATAATTTCTTTTGAAGTGGTCGTCATATTGGAGTTCAATGGAACTAATTAAGCTGATTGTCAGGAATGCAGCTGCTGTAAATATGTTATGAATGCTGTCCTTTCTGCCCTGTTTCTGCTGCTACGCATTAGCGGCATTAGCAGCAGCCAGCTCAATGAAGAAATGTGTCTTTTAAATAGATCTGTTAATAATATTCCCCCCCTCTCCCCCCAAAAAAGCTCCTGTTTTGTCTTTAGAAAGGCAAGATAAAAAGCTGGCTAGTAGTTAGCAACCCTGAAATATTAACTCACCAGCAGAAATTCCCATGAATGTCATGTCCAAGGGCTTTGTAAAAAGCAGACAGAAGAGTGAATAATTCATTTTCATGTTTCAAACTGCCTGGCTCTGCTTCATCAGCTGTTGAACCGTGTAGTCAGCTTTGTAAGCTAGAAAAATATTAGCAGTCCACTGTCAAGCAATAGGGGTGATGTGCACATGCATTTGTATGCATATTAGGATTTATGCAGTTTCATTTCATTGTGCTATAATGTGCTACGTTGTATTACGGTTGTATTACTTTATCTCCCTCATCATACAGTAATATCTGTCAATAGTTAATGGAGCATTTGAACCGAGACAACATATTTTATCACTTTAACTGCATATTCTATTTTCAATTATTGATTTTTTTGCCATTCATAATTTAATCTTTTTTTTATTGTTGTCGAATTTGATTCATGTCCTAGCTATATTTAATGCTTCTTCTCTGAAGATATTTCAGTCTCCTCTGTTTGTTCAATCACCCATAAAGCGCTTTGAAATTCAATTTATTTGTTAGAAAAAATTTAAAAAAAGAAAGCACGATTGATTGACACACATGCGTTGTCTCAGGTATCGTATATTAGAGTCGGCTGCAGCCTACGGACAGGCAACGAATCAGTGAGTTTTTGACATGAATCAAGTATTTTGAAGTAAAACTACTGATGTTAGCATAGCAAATATTGGTGTATGTCATATGTCGAGTTATATTATACGATATCAAAAGAAGATTTGCTTTTAACATTTACTAAGTAAGATCTAGGTCCGTTTCAGTGCAGTAGCATTAAACTTTATTGGTAGAGAAAAAAGATCAATTTCAGCTGAACATGCGGCTCCTGCACAGCATGAGAAGCACCACAAAAAATAGAATTGAGCATGTAATTACTTATAGATGATTATGTTTGTGTTATGTGGGTGGCAGGAGATTCGTTCAGTCATAATGAAGCTGGAATGCATAAAAACTGTATTTTAATCACCTTCAGTAACCCACAGCCTTTTCTTAATTTGCATAACATTCACTCATAAATAGAACGTGTTTTTTAATAGAAAGAAAATAAAGAGGCTGGATTTAATATAAAGTATGTGAGTCAAAGGCAGTAATTATAGACTCAAATAGCTGGAAGGCTAAATGAATTTAGAGGAACTTGACATAAGGTCACTATATGGTCTTGTGGTGCATCTTTAAAACAAATGTATATCCTGCCAACTCAGTCTTAACATTTGCATAATGTAGTTTTAACGGTGCAGCATTAGGCACTATTGTACAAGAGGTTGTGTTTTACTGTCGGCAGTTAGCCTCATTGATTAAGAAGAAGATTTTTTTCAATCAAAATGTCAACCTTTAATGCTGAACAGTAAAGCAAAAGTATAGTAAAAATGCAGGATCTCGAGCTGGTAAACTGACTGAGCTAGCAAAGGCGTTATCCTCTACCAGGAGCCTGTTTTGTACATGAAGTACAGCTTTGGTAATACGGTAATATTATAATGATGTTTTCAACGGATCAAACCTGTTGTTAAAACCTAGCTGCTTGATCGGATTCCCATCAGATTATTCATCAGTGCCTCCGGTCTTAAGTGTGTTTCAGGTTACAGAGCAGTTATTGCCAGTTATCCCAGTTGATAATTCTTCAGTAAAACAACACGCCCAGCGTGTCAGAGAAACAATGAGTTTGTTACCATCGGATTACTGAAGTAAAGCTGGCGAATTCCTATATATTTGCTTTATATATATTTGAATTAGTGTGTAACAAATTCCAGGTATTCAACTGGTTATAACAAAGAAGCAGTCTGAGCTTTAAGTTACAGACACATGCACACACCCATTCACACTTATCTAAACTGCTCTGAGCACTCATCTCCTTAAACTTCCTTTCCACTTTCTTTTTTAATAAAGCCTGTCAGTCACACAAGTATTTGTCTGGAGTTGTTCTAGTTCTCGGGATTCTTTTCATTCAGTTCAAACATGCAGCTCAACGGCATTGCTTATTTGTATAGAGTGTGACTGTACTTTATGTGTTATCAAATGTAATGATTACTTCAAGGAAAGGGTGTGAGAACATTTTACTTCCTTAATGTGACTCATGTCCTGGAATTCTGGGAAAGTACAAGATATTGTTTTTGAAAGATATAGCAAGACGTATTAATATTTAGTGAATTGGAGATTGTTTAAAAACAATGAAGTTATTATGCAAGTTTTAGTTATCTTGAGGAAATCATATGAGATGGCTAATTATCCTGTGATACTGAGATAGCTGAGCTATTATTTTTTCTTGTAAGAAGTTATTTTATCTCATCTTAGGGTAACTAAGCTAATTTTCTCGGAATATCAGGTTAAGTCGCTTTTCTTTTCTCATGAGAACTCCAGCTTTGCTCACATTTAGTCTTTTTTTTTTTTTTCCTCATGAGAAGCGGAGCTTAGTTTTCTCAAAATAATATTTTTATGCAATATTTTACTCGTGATGTCAGAATGATGGCATTAAAAAGTAATTGCACACGCAGCTGATCTTGGATTCCCTATTTTACCATGCTTGTATTATTGGAAAGACGTCGTTTTCCAGGAAGGACGATGCAGTGAGACTGATAAAGGCAGAAACTATGAAGAAATAAATGTGGTTTTGGTGGTATATAGTTCTGTTTTATTGATTTATCTGCTACTCATCAAAGGATAGAATAGGACAAACTCCAAGTTTAAACATGTCCAACATTACAGGCAACGCTGTAATTCAAAGCCAACAGTGAGAAGTGAAAGGATCATATTCACAGCACACTGGCAGTAGATGTGCCAGAGTATTAAAGTAGCCAAAGAATGATATATGAGAGAGAATAAAGTAATAAAACCTGAAAAGAAATGGAAGAATGAATGTGCTCTGTAAAACTAAGTGCTGCCATTCTTCAAAGAAAATGTTCCTTTCTTGCCTACAAAGGGTTTTCTACTGAAGTTTGGATGTGTAAACGGCGTAATCTCTGTGTACCTGTTTAACCGTAACCTTGTATTTTTGTGTCCTTCAGGCCAAGAAGAGGACGGGAGGAAGGTTTTGGTTCTCAGTTACCCCCAATATTGCCGCTACCGTTCAGTTTTGGCGAGGCTGAGAGAGCAGCCCTCGTCTTTGCTCATCGACCACACAGTGCTGGCGCTGGGCGGCATCGCAGCGCTGGGCGGGAACACCAGGATCCTGTACTGCAGGGACACCTTTGAACACCCGACCCTGCTGCAGAACGAGAGTATCTGTGACGAGTTTGGTGAGTGTTGCACCTGATTTGATTGTAGCCTTTAGATAAAATCATATCCCACTAGTTTGCTGGAGAAATCGCATATTGGCTCGTGTACGTCACACTGTCCTGAGCTCAGAGCATAAGCACGCACTTAAAACTCATTTGCACAGTACGCCTCATCTCAAGCTCCCCATTATGTCATTTTGGTTACCCTGACCATTTGTTCAAGTCTGCTTTTAGTGGAAAATGGACGGTGTTTGCACTTTTTGGGCCAAGTTGTGTGAAAACCCTGAAATGAAAAGTACTTCAATCCATTTAAAATTTTAATTCCTGTAAGAGCTGCCTGTCATAATGAAGACTATCATGGAGCAAACAAAATGAGAGCTGTATAGGCTGCGAGGCCAAATATAGTCACCGGGATGTGGAGAACATTTCACGAGCTCGACAAGAAATTAAAAAAAGCCTTGTATTCATCTTTCAGAGAAATTGTTTCCCATCTATAAACCAAGGTTTCCCTTATCGGTCATTGTTTTCTGGTTGTGAAGAATTTTTTTTTTTTTAAATATGGGTTTGTGTGAAGATAATTAGTTTCTTTGTCTTTGTTTTCCTATTTGTCCTTTGGAGTTCGGTTGATTGAAATAAATTTAATCACCAAATATTGTGATAATGGATTAAATGCTGCAGTTTTTTTGTTTGTTTTTGGGTTTTTTTTGTGGTTTTTTGGTCAGGCACACATGTCTGGTTCCAGACTCTTGAATATAGAGATTTGCTGCTTTTTTTCTGTATTTACAACAGAAATGAAGTCTTTGTGCTGTTGGATGGATAAATGAAACAATTTATAGAGAACTGGGGAAATTTTTCATTTCATCAACTACAATCCATTTATTGATCTTTCAAGTATTTGGTGATTTAATCAATGGTGGAAAAACATTGTTAGCCGTGGCCATATTGTCCTTTTTGATCTCCCATCGCCCAGATGAGTTAAATCCATCTGAACAGAACAGGCATGATCAATTATGTTTAAGTTCAGTTAATTCGGACTAAAATAGGATTTCAACACTTTAGATGTCGTCATGATTCCAAGTTAAGCATTACTGAGCTTTCAATATGATTTTAATTGAGTCACCAGGCGCCCCAGAGGGGTCTATCTGGTCATGACTGCCATTCAAGCAGCGTCACCAGTCACACCTACAGAAAGCATTCTGAGGCTCCAGTGAGGAATTTTGAACTGCTGGAACATGTCTGTTTGCCATTCACTGTGCTTTCCCTGGCGCTCATGAATCCACGTATATTATTAACCCCGAGCTAGGCTAAAACAAAGGAATAATGTGATTCATCTCTCTTTGTGTTTCCTTGCTAGTTGAGCTCAGCGGGCTCTTTTGCAGCATCAATTTGACATTCACAGTAACGGCTCCTCTGGTCAAAAGTCATTGTTTTTCCTTTTCCTGTAAAATTGCCAGTAAGTAATTGCATTTTAAGAGAGCAGCTGAGGTGAGACCAGAAGGGAAAACGGTTTTAGGCATAGGAAAATAAGTTATGAATAGTAACGCTAACATCCTGTGGCTGCTGTTGCTCATTCACTTGGCTCAATAATGCCATTCCTCTGTGAGCCACATTTAAGCTAAAGGTTTATTCTCGGAGCCGTAGGGAGTTCTACTTTTTCTTTACTAAAGCAACCAGGTTTCTAATGTTATTCACATGAAGGTTTACTATCAGACTTTTATTTCTGCTGGAATTGCTGCTAGGAGACTTGTTCCTGATTTGTTTTAAAACAGCAGGGCTCAGTAATTTCCATCTCTCCGCCAAGTGAGCCAGAGCCTCAAGGGCGTCTTACTTATAGGCACAAACATACACATGAATGTTTGCACATATGCACTTAGAAACATACACAGCTGCTGAGTAAATTTGTCCTGCCATTTACAGGCTCCACGTGGAAAAAAAACAGAACAAAATCAAACTGCAATATAAAATCCAACTTTATTAGGATAAATACCATCACTGTGGACACATCGAAAGTAATACTATGCAGCTGTGAAATATTAAAAAATTGATCAAGGGAATAATTTTGAGACTTTCTTCTCTGCTTCCCTTGATGCTAATTCTGACCTTTTAGATTCAGCCAGATCGGCGGTGGCAGCTCTAATAGCCATCCGTCTTGTCTGGGCTAATTCATGAAAGTGTGTAAGGCTACCTCAGGGGGTAGAGAGGGCCCAGGCCAAAAAAAAAAAAAAAAAAAAAAAAGTGCTATTGCATTTTTTTCAGCAAGCCTGTTGGTACAGTATTGTGTGAAATGTAGCCATCAGTGGTGAAAACTGTTCTATTCATAGTTTTCCACAGTGCTAGATAATCATGTACAGATGTATTATGAAAGCATAAATGTTCTCCGTCTGATTTATTTGTATGTTTTGGAGATGATCTGTAGTTCTTATGACTTTGATATCCTCAGTATTTGCACTCATTTTGCTAGATGATGTAAGCGTGTTCCTGTTAAAACAATGACCAGACTGTGTTTTATCTAACTTGATCTATATTCATGTTTTCTCCTCCACGTCACCGCGCACCCCACCACCACCACCACCACCACCACCACCACCACCACCCCCCTTTTTTGCCTTTGAACCAGCTTGTGCAAAAGTGCAGTTGCGTCAGTTACCAGATCTCTTAGTCCTGTGATCCATATTCATGTTGAGCATCGCTTGTCACCCCTGCAGTTGCTTTCCTCATGGGGAATGACACAGTTTTTGTTTATAATTATCATGCATTCTCTGCCAGTGTGGATTGATTATACCCATGCTACTTTGTGTCCCCATTTTAATTCTTGCCGGGGGGGGGGAATGTAATATTACCACGGCACAATCGCGGAAAAGGAAATTTGAACACTGAGCTGGTTCTTCAGTTATTGTGTACAACAGTGACGCACTGAATGGGAGGCAGGCTTTTCTATAAACCTAAGATGGTCTTATATATCGCTCTCTGCTATAATAATATTGGCATTACTGAGGTTCCTTCGCTATGAGAAAATGCCAGAAATAGTTTGAGTGGGCCAGGCTTTCGCAGCACTGAAAGGCAGATGAAAAAAAAAAAAAGCTTCAAGGTTTTTTTGCTATTAGCTGTCGTGATTGAGCATTACTCACATTCATTTGGCAGCAGTACTGTGGGCACTACAAAGCAAAAGCATAAACATTTGTAAGCCCGACCTAGAGATGCTGCATATGATAGATCTTAAGAAATACTCCGCAGCGCCTTGACAGCTTCTCATCTGGGCGTCTGTTAAGGAAAATATTATGACCAACATTTTTCCTATTTTCTCTAATTCTGCAGTTATGCTCCCTAACTGCTGACCTTCCTTTCCCCTCCCTTTCTCCCCCACCCCGTCAGAAACCTAACACTGCTTGTGTGCACATTGCTTAAATCAACAGTATTTTGAAAGTTAGCGAGGCAATCATGTTTGAGGCAAAGCAGTAGAGAAGTTGAGCTGCCCCCCACACACACACACACACACACACGCACACGCATACACCCCCCCCCCCCCCTTGCTTCTTCTCAGTTGTCCTATATTCCCAAGGTCTCTCTCCTTGGCACAGAAACTATATATTTCTACCCAACTCAGTGTGTTTTGTTTTAAATATCTCTCTGGTTGGATTTTTATTAAAAGAAGATTTTCGCTGGAATGTTTTGTAAACCTCCAGGGTGGGAGGAGTATAAGAAAAACAATTTAATACTTAACTGTATTAATTCTGTCGAGATGAACTGATGATAAACAGAATGTTATTTCTGTAATGCGGTGTGTGTTTATTAGTGTGTGTGTGTGTGTGTATGAGGGTATTTCTGCATGTCTAAGTGAGCCGCATCTGCGCTTGACAGACTTGCTTCCTGTTTCATTACTCGTCTTCTCTTTGAACCCGACACGGAAAATTTAAACAAAATCTATAAAAAAAAAAAAAATTTAAAAAAGGCAGGAAAAAACACATCTGAATCTTCCAAACCTGCACTTTGAGATAATAAATGAAACAAAAACAGGCAGTTTGCCACTGCTGCATGGCTTGATTGGGTTGGGTCACCAGATGAACGTACAGTATGATGTCATTGTTTCCACAAATTGAACCACTTTCTCGCTCGCTCTTTAAACATTAAATCAGATTAGATGAAATATGCATACGCCAATATCGTCCCATGACAGCCCCGTCTGTTAATGTAATAGGCAAATTGCTTGCTAAGCTCATGTTTTCCCATCTCCGCTGCAGATTTGTGTTAACCACCGGCCCATGAATTTTTCATTGTCCATATGTCATGGTATACAGAGGCCATAGAGGAGGAATTTAGAGGAGAAAAGAGCACATGTAGTCACATTTCATAATCAGGACAGGATCTAAAAATGAACCGTGGGAAAAAAAGCCTCTTATATAGTACATTATCATGTCCTTACATATCTGTAAAATAAGCTTCTTACAGGAACTGATGATACATATTTTTGCTCTGTGGCATCCCGTACTTTATTAAAGTGTTTTATTTAGTGCTATCCTCAGAAAGTACTGCAATGTATTTGAAGTAAAAGCACTTTCCTTTGTGGACATCAGCTGGACGTAAGCAGGCTACCGTCTCCTTGATTTTCCCTATTATGGTCTCAGCTCCACTGATATTGCTGCTTATATATATTTTTAGCAAAACAGCACAGAGATGTAAACAAGCTACGAATGAAAAGCATTTCTGAGGTTTGGACCTGTTAATGACGTGCAAAGGTTTCTCAGTGGATTGAGAGTAATTATACTGAGAGAGCCAGATATGTTTTTATATCAATTCATACCACGGATTATTTTTTTCACACGTTTTCGATTACACCGTACGCAGAATGAGAAACGGTTTAGACTCAAGCCCTCGTTACATTCACTAGGCGATGCATATCTAGAGTCAGACACTTTTTTTTCCTATGTCACACATCATCAACATCACTTGTTTTTGCAGCTGTGAGCAGTGAAATCTGTCCACCGTGGTGCGTTTACAGACAGTCCGACATGTTAGCCTCTAGAGGTTCGTCCTCGACTGTTTTCAATTAAAAGAAGCTGCGAAAAAAAAGGTTTAATCTTTGACGGTTGGAATTTTAAGTATTTGTATAATTGTCCTGCAATATTTTATTTTAGTGGTTCAGTTCAAACATATTTATGACAGTTACATGTGACAGATAGACAGATGGATGTATACATATATTTATATATGTAGAGAGAGAGAGAGAGAGAGAGAGAGAGAGAGAAAGATAACATCCTTGTTTTACCATATCAGTAATCAGTCAATCAAAAATGAAAACATTCACATCAAAATGGAAAAAAAAGATAGTTGGCATAGAAACAACAGCAATAAACAAAACAAGAGTAACAAAAAAAGAATCCCTGCTAATCCTGTATTATTCAAGTCAACCATTTGTTATTCTATATTTAAAGCCTTGTTTAAACATACTTCAAGCTCAACATGTTTTCATTTCTCCTCTGCAGTTATTCCGTGGATTCGCTCCCTTTTTTGTTATACTGTGACGCTTGCCCTCACCGGTTGTTTATTCAACTCACATACTTGTGAGAGATTTTGTTCCCTGATCTGAAACAGATTATAGATTTTGAACAGTTTGGAAATCAACCACCTCTTTAAATTTTAGTGTTTTCTATTAAATGAAGATCAGGTTTGTTGGTTCTCTGTTAGTGATTTCATTAGCAGTTCTTATTGCTCATCAATTAAGCCTCTAATATCTGCGCAGTGACTTTTATAGCACACTTAAATATTTCAACTGCGGGAATAACTCTCAACACTGTGTATCGTTGCTCCCTCAGAAAGCGTAACCTACAAAGGGAACCAAGTAACCGCTCTGGCATGGCTGTTATTTGAGATAAATACTGAAACAAAAGGTGACATAGGTTGAATTTTCAAAGCAAATCTAATTTAAAACTTTAATAAACTGCAGAGCAAGCGATTAATTACTTTACACTTCAAATGACTTTGATGGCTTGACCTTGTTCGTAATTTCCTCGATGATTATTCTATTAATACACGTGCAGAAGAGCCACTGTTGTTAGCAGAGTTTAAATGACGCTGGATTACATTTACGAGATGATAAGTTTGTACCTTTAAGGAACGGCGTGATGAAAGTTTCACTCAGGTCCACACATACGAGTTGTGATGCAACTCCTGAATGTCCCCAATAAAAATGAGTGAACAGCTTGTTGCAACCTGAAGTTAACACGTCTGACTCATCATCAGTGCAACTGTAGATACTGTTTACAAAGTCTTCAAGTCTATCTGCCGGCGGATGGTGTACAAACAGCTCAAAAATCAGCCTTTTAGCCAGGTTGCTATGTTTAGTGCCAAACATGTTTCTTGTATCGGCAGGTCGAGGCTTGTTGCAGGTTGTTATTTCTGAAAAAGAGCTTGTGTAACTTCTGTTACGTCAGAAGTCATTGTTACAGCGCTGTTACATGACAGAAGCAAACTGAGGATTATATTGTACAGGATGACGATGATTTATATTTCCAGTTGCTCTTCGCCACCTCCTCCAAAATAATAAGAATTAAAAAAAAGACGCAGTCACTTCCTAGAAATGTGAACATACATAGAGAATCACTGCTGGCAGCAGCTGGAGGCACACAAAGCTGTTACTTCTTTAAATATGCAGCTACTTTCATGCTTTTGAAAACTGAAAATAACAAAGAACAGGAGACAGCTTTTTGTGTTTTAAAATTATTTTTATAATAAGTAATGAATAATGAATCAACTTCTTCTGATATCCCTTAAAAAATACAATATATGAGCATACAAAGAGGCAAAAAAAAGAAGAAGAAGAAGAAGAAGAAGAAGAAGAAGAATGGACCGAAAGATAAAAGTATCCACTGGCCTATTTTGTTGTGGGAATGATTATTATTTATAATCACCATGGCTTACTGCTGTGCAGCTTTTCAGAATGATAAAGTCCCTGTGATTGGGCTCATTGGCCGACTCAATCCCATCAAGTGTAACTAGAGCGTGATCTATTAGAATACATATGTTTTATTGATGTATGGGCTTCGTGTTTATCCTGGCATTCATTTATTTATAGGTCGATGCTGAGGGTTTTTTTTTTTCCTGCAGTAATGAATAGGATAAGCCTTGAAGCTTATCCACCGCTCCCTTTCATCTCTCCCCCTCTATCTCCCCCCTTATTCCCCCTCTCAATCTATCTCTCTCTCTCTCTCTCTCTCTCCCTCGCAAATCTCTCTCTCTCTCTCTCTCTCTCTCTCAAAAATTGAAATACTGTATTTATTTATTTATTTTTTTAAAGCTTCAGTCCTACTGAGTAGTTACTGCAGTCTGTCAGTATCAATGATGTGGAAGCGTTTGAAGGTTATCCCGTTTTAGCAAATCCTCCACATTATGTAACTTTGACTATGTTTTACATTTGCCACTCTTGGAACAACAGGGTGTGCATTTGGGCCAGTCCCTCCGCGTGCTCATAACGTTTCTTTGCAGAGCAGCAGGGGTTTATTTTTGTTATTTCTCCTCTCGTAATAATATCCATTAAGAGTTGCTTGCCAACACTGGGGCAGGGCGAAAGCTTAAGTGACATATTCACTTGTCAGATATTTACAGCCTGTATTGTGTTGTTGTGTATTTGTTTTATTTTTGACAGCGGAGCAGTGCCGTGTTGAGTTATTACAGATGAAGAGAACACAGAAAGATATTGTGCCTTGTTGGATTTCAGCCAGCAACAGAGAGTTTTACCGGTTGTATAATCACATTGTGCTTGTGTGTGCGTGCGTGTGTGCGTGCGTGTGTGTACCTAAATACTGGGTGATATTATTAAGTTGTCTCGAGTCAGAGGTCATTGCATTCCTTAGTGTGTGTGTCACTCAGTGGATCTGGGTTAAGATTAAACCCAGCCATGTCTCAAATGTGATGTATGTTAATAAGTACTTAACAGGCGACACTACCATCATGAGGCAATCACAAGACACGGACAGATGGAAAGAAAGAAATGAGGAGAAAAAAAGTAGGAACAGAAGAAAACACACATTAGAGAGAATTATTTTCTCACTATATTACAGCTTCTCTTAGCCATAAATTATGTTTCTCTTGTAAAACATGTAATACTACTATAATTTCCTATTTACCCTGCAAAATGGAAAGCTTGAGTCGACAGCCTTTATGAGTTGCGCAGTGGTAAAGTACACACATTCACACCCCTGTCGAAACACACACCCCAATGAATCAGATGAGAATGATTTTATAATCCGTCGCAATAATAAACTTCTTTGAACAGTTTAATTGGCTCTTCCTGGAATGGCACAGTTTCGCTTCATTTGATCTGATGAAAGAGTAATGTTGCTTCTCCCCGGGGGGAGCATGCACAACGGCGCACAAATAATGAATTAAGAACACTACCCTTTTTTCCTCTTTTTTTTTTTTTTTTTTTTTCCAAATGACTGCAATAATAAAGCTGGAAAATTCAAACAGAACTTACACCAGTTTCCCTTAATTTGCTTTCATGTTTACTTGCTTGTGTATTTAATTTTCAGAGCTTGTTTTTAAGTGAAAATAATCCTGATTCCTGGAAGGGTAATGGATTGAGGTCACATGGAAATTGTCATCTGAATGCAGCAGTTGTCGTTCCAAACAGGTTCCAGAAACATTCCTCCTGTATGAAAAGTAACACTTAACTGTTCTGGAAATGCATATCCTGTACGGCAAGAGGGAAATTTGATTTGAAGGCATCTGTTGTATGTAAAAGGGAAGTAGATCATGCAAAAAGAGAGAATAGGAATATGTAAAATTGAAACTGACAAAGTCATGATGGTTTGGGGGAATGTCCTCTGTCTGTGGCTGAGGAATATCTACTCTGACAGTCTGAATGGAGAGTCTGTGCAGAGCAACAATATGCTGAAAGAAATGAGCTCATTACTGGCTATATGGTTATATTATGGATGTGCACACACATTTACCTTAATATCACACTATAGTTGAAGGGAATGTTCACTTTATCCATCTGTGAATTCTAACCCCATAACATGCCTGATGCTGAAGGCAAGGAAATTGGTGTAAAACCAAAAACCGTAACCTCAACCGAAATTATCCTCAGTTCAATTCCTAAAAAATCTCTTTCCCTAGTATGGCTTGGCAGAAAATCCTTTCACGCACACGCACGCATGCACGCACGCACGCATACACACAGAGAGACACACTCATGGAAGCAAAAAAGAGTGATTTCACAATGTTATAAGTGTGAGATAAAAATATGGGCGAGTATTTTTAATGTCCTGGTAAACACACACTTGTCGGGATGTGGGCTTGTCTCCATGGCAACGCCAGTCAGAGCGTGCCCAGCCTAGCATTTTTGACAGGTTCTCCTGATGATGATTGATAATTACTACCTGACTTGTTGTCCCCGTCTCCACAAACATATTGCGAGAGCTGCCCTCCGCTATATATCTACCAAAATGTTCCCTTTTCGGATAATAGCTTTTTAATGTTGCGTTTTTGTTGTGCATGCATAGCAATCATCCCCCCCCCCTCCCAGCTACCCCACCCCTTTGTAATTACATTTGCTGCCGCTCACATAGTTATTACAGAAAGAGAAATAGATAGGAGAAGCAGGGGAGTGGGAGAAAGAGGAAAAAGAAGGAGGGGTTCCAGGGTTGATTTCACTTTGAATTGATGTTTTTTCTCACAGTGCTGCTGGATTTATATTTGACAGATTGTCAGGATTAACACAAAGAAGCTGCACATTTTTATTTTTTTACACTATAGTAGCATATTATAATATAAACACCAGATAATAGCCAGTGTGGTGGGTTGTAGTTTAAAATTTTCAAGCGAGACTCATTCCACATGTGCACAGTATTTTATTATACTGTGTGTTTGCATGCATAAAGCTCATATTTAGATGCAATTGGAAGCAATCTTGTTATATTCACAGAGGCCATAGAGGAGGACATCCATCTATAAACATAACTTTTCTACTGCGTGCTATCTGGCGAGGCATTTGCATAGACCCTCGATTGTTGATCTTATTACCTGACTGTATGCTGAAGTCTTCGGACCTGATCAGCATTTTAAACCTCAGCCAAAAATGAAATGAAAGATACTTTTTAAGTAAATTTAACTTGTAAGCACTACATCATTGAGGCAGTTTAAATGAAAAGCAGAGGTGATAACGCCTGTTCTTCTTAATTATAAATACATGCACGCTTGATCTGCTGCTTAGAATGTGGCTCCAGAGACTATTTGCATTCATGTTGCTCAGCTAGATTTTTTTTTTTTTAAATGTTTATTGGCCTCAATAACCTCCTCTTCCAGGAACAGGATATTATCAGCTACGCTCTCACTCATCACACCTTATCTTCTGCAAGCTACATCAAATGAAGGTAGTTGCCCCAAATACCTGATGGTCTGTAGTTCCTCATGGGCAGGACATCTAGCTCAGCCATCCTATTGGTCCGTATAATGCGCGACACACCTGCGGCAGCCAAAAGTGCAGCGCTTCATGGAAGCTGAAGTCATTTCTAATACTGTTTGATTGAGGTCTGCCACAGGCTATGGCAACAGACAGGCTCTGTAAAGGAGATAATGATGCATGCACACACAGCTGTCAGTCAGCCAGCGAAGGGAAATTGTCTTTGAGGAAAATAAAAACAGACTGTCGACGATATAATGCTGTATTTTTATAGGAAATGATAGGTTTGGGAAATATAGTGGAACGGGATGTCAGAGCTGTTGCAACAAAGAAGGGAGATCTGGCAAGAGTCTCTCCAGACCAGAACATCTCACATGGTTTCCTGTCTTTTCAGTGTCAAAAGGCTTATAAATATATACTGAACATGTCAATTAGAGAGAGTGAGGCTGATTTAAGGGTAGCTCTGACTAATTTGCTAACCCCTCATTTAGCCCTAGTGATACCTCCTCACTCACATACTTTGATTTGTTCCAGTTTTGAACGATTTGCCTCTGAGGTTTAGAATACAATTGAGGTCAGTTTGAGTTCCAGCACATTGTCAACAGTTTTCTTATGGAAAATTTCTCCAGCATTTAAATTTGTTCCAATGCAAACTTTTGATTACGCTTGTATGTTTAAAGCTACAACAATCTAATATTATTTTGTGGCTGGATTGCTTCGATATTATTGAGTACTGAAAGATGCCTTGGCAGGCCATACCAAATTTCAAATACTTGAGGAGAAAATCGCCAAATGATGATTTATTTGGTATGCTGTAAAACTGCTTTGAGTGGAAAAATTCCAAAGTACTGAAACATAAAACTAAAGAGTTGAAGCAGAAAAATGAAGTTAAACCTCATTTTGGTAAATTGGTTTCTATTTTCATGCTGTGAAACTGTGTGAAAATGCCAAGGAGCCCAGGAGATTTGTAACATAATGTGTAACGTATCAAAGGCAAAGTATCAGTCAAGATACCGATCTAAAAGATTTACCAAGCCCTGTTTATGGGCTCATGTCTGTGTGTATGTTCCTTAAATGTGCAATTTGTACGAGAGTGATTTTACCTGAACAATCTAACAGGCTGTCTTCTTCAATAATACCACTTTTGAGTCTCTGTGAGAAGAAATCTGAGCTCTTTAGCTCCTGCTAAATAAGTTAGCATGTCCCTGCATATTAAAACTGAGGTGGACAGCCCAGTTTTTTTGCCCCTACAGATTTGGAGTGTAAAATATGAAGCACTGGTTTTTACAGACAACCTACAAATTGTAACTTTAATCACATCCGAATGAAAAAAATAAACAACAAAAGAAATGTAACAGTTTTGAAATAGATTTTCACACGACCCGCCGCCACATTTGGATCGAATATACATTAATAGAAACGGCAACGAAAAACATCTACAGAACGACGGACAAGATGATCGAGATGAAAGTGCGAAGTTGAAAGTTGTGTGGTTTTAGTTCCTTGATAGGCCATCACATAGTTTTCCTCTTGTTTTGTAAGTTTCCATCCAAAATGGGGGAGAATGTTCATGCCGATGTTGCAATGGAGCAATTGATTAGCTTCACTTCTTGTGAATGTGAGTTCTTTGGCTTGGATTTCAATCAGATTTCTCTTCCTGCAATCATTATCAAAATAAGGGGGAAAAGACACAAAAAAAAACGTCTTATCATATGTTGTATTTGCAATAACAAAATGAGCCAAGGTTGTAAAGTGCCTCCGTAGAGTTTTGTGCGTTACCCCATCATCTCCCCCATTTTTATGTACCCTCACCACTTTTATTAAAGTTGTTTCAGGACAAACATCTAAAGTTGGCTTCTAGCTGATGAACTAGTGGAACATTTAGCCACTAAAGAGGCAGATATTTCCTCTAAGAGTTACAAGGAGAGTTAGACCTTTTGTGTCCAGAACTCTAAAAGTAATCTTAATGTTGCTTAATGTCTACTGGATGTGTAAGTGGAGAGTTTGCTGTTTGCCGACGTGTCACTATAGCGCCTTTATGAGGTGATAATACGGCAGTTTCAGCGTCTTGCTGTGTGTTCCCATCAGTTAATTCAGTCTGTAAAGCAAAGTTCACTCACCTGAACTATTCTGAGACAGAAATTACAGACAAATTCCACAAATTACACTCTGACATTCTATAAACAAACAACAAATACCAGTTTGGTTTGGGGAAGCTACATCTTTGAAAGAGACGTCGAAGCGGAGTAAATCAAGGTGTTGTGTGGTTAGAGAGGAAGACTTGTTTACAAGACGACGTTGAGGGCCTGTAGATGAGTCGGCTGCACCTCGGGGGATTGTTGCTGGAGCTCTTAGTAACAAGCCAGACTAATCCCTGCTTTTTACTCAGGCGCATGCTGTAATAACCCGGTGCTACAGTGATTTTCAGCGTGCTGCTAGTCAGGACAAGAGTTCCTGATACAGGTGCTCTCTCCAAACACAACTGCTCACTGACTCTGAAAAATTTAAATAGTCACTCTCGCTGCTCTTGTTTTCTCCCCAGCTGTCTCGCTCCTCTCCCTTCCCTACGTCTCTTCTTCTTCTGTTATATCGGAAGATGGGTTTGTTGAAGTCCTGGCAAGACTCGGATGTGTTTGTAAAACAACTATTGTAAAGATGGAGCCAAATACATTCCTCATTAAATTCAGAACACCTCTCAGAAACAGAGGTATGAAAATATCGTCTTATATTGCAGTTGCATGCAAACACAAGGTAACAAGATGATGAAACTATTATTCATAAATCTACTATGAAAGCATTGGCTCGTACTTTCTGCTGTGAAGTGTTTTTGCAGTTTATCAATAGCGCACTCTATGATTATGAGAAATTATTGTATCATCTATCAACCTACAGAGGATTTGATGATGAATAAAAACAGAGTACTCTGTCCACCCACACAACATGTCTCACCCTGTGGGTACATTGTGTAATTTTTGATGATTGCACTGATAGAGATGGTGAAAGTATTACTGTTCATTAAATTATTTTGTGCTGTCAGTGTGTCTCCAATGATCCCCCGCAGAAACGTGCCTGGAGCGCAAAAAAAAAACACCAAAAAAAAAAACCCAGGGGAATAACTCTCCTGTCAGTTGAGACAAAATGAGACTTATGAGCACGTCAAAAATTATTAGTATGTAAAATGCAGCGGTCAGCAAGAAAATGATGAAGAGTGGTGAACACTTAATACTCACTACTTTTAAAGCAGGGTTTTGTTTTTCTTAGACTTGAGATAGAGAAGTCTGTGGAAGAAAAGGAAGACTTTTATAAATCTACAGCAACTGGCAATGAAGCTGGAATTGGTGCTCTCCGTTTAAAAGAACTACAAATGTGGCTGCAATGTATGCAGTGTTAGTACAAAACCACACGAGGATTATAAGGGTCTTTATGTGGCCTGAGAGCTGAAACCGAAAGATTATGCTTGCAAAGCTTGTAGACATTTTTCTACCTGGATTACTCAAATTAAGGGTTACGTTTCACTCACACCTCCACACAGTGACTCAGTAAGCACCTCAACATGCAGTATATCAGGTCATGCTGAGTACAACTCAGGTAAACACAGCCAGGATTAGGGTTTTGTTTTGTTTTTTTGCGCAAGGATATGCTAATTAGTTTTAAAAAATGATTTGTCAAATTTATGTAAATGTCATTAGGAGTATGAGAATAAACCTCTTTGTTTTGTCAGTTATGTTCCCAAAATGTTGAGACCAAATGTATTATTAACCATCACCGTATGAAAATAAAACCATAATTCTTCCAACGTCATTCCTTATTCATTAAATGTCCTTTTCTCAAATTTGTCATTACAGACTTTTTTAGCCCTCAATTTAGTCTTAGCAAAAGGCAGCAAAGGCTAATGGCTATGTGTAAGTCCTTGTTCCTGACATCTATTGTAACTGGCAATCACCCAGGCTTGCAAAGACTGGAGCAGGGAGTTAAAAATAGACATCAGGCTTTGTTTCCTGTCTGTCAGACTAAATTGAGGGCTAAAAAGTCCTTAAGTTAATAAGAACTATGTGTATGCGAGAACATTTGCTTAGCTGAATCCCTCTATTTTGACTACTCTTACATAATAATCCTGATTAGAACAATCCTTCGGATGATCTTAACTTGAATACGAGCAGATTTGTGACACGTGTTTAAACAGAAATGTGAATGAAATATTTTCTGGCAACTCACTCAACCACCTTAACTGCTTTATTGTCTTATTTAGAATGAGATCATAGTCGATAAACATGGAATCAGATATGCCCCCTGACAGAAGAGCAACGATGGCCCCCCCCCCCCCCCCCCCCCCCGAAACTGCGGTCAGAAACATGCAGAAACACTTGAAATCCCTCCGACCCCTGAGATCATTGATGTATAGAGAAGGCACGGCATCTCCTGTCACTGCCGGCTGAGGAATCAGTCATCGCTGCCTTCTTTATATTCTCTCTGGTACAGTTGCCTTGCTGCTTTGGAGCCTCCCTTGTCACATCCCTGTGCCTCCAGTAGAGTTAAAATGTTCCACCAAAGTGTAATATCACTCCACTGATCACACATTTAGTGCTCCGCCGCTTTCAAGTCTCACGAGTTGTATCAGAGGGTGTTTAGTATCCTGATTTGTCTTGTTTAATGCATTATTTGTTTGATTTTATTTACTTTGACTCATCTTTCATGGTTATTTATGAATCATTTTCTTAATCTCATAAATCATGTTCTATTATATTTTATTCTCAGCTACAAAAATGTCTATTTCCAGTCTAATAAATCCCTGTTTCAACAGCGTTATTGCTTCATTATGATGATCTATTTTTCACATTTAAATGCATCTTACCAGTGCATATCAGATTTAAATACTATCTGTCATGCTTCCGTATGTTTTATGACTTGCTGTAAATTTCCGCTGTGCTCTGTAACCCTATATGGCAGACCTGAGTGACCTTTTGTCTTTGCGTGGGCGTATCACCAGGTAGTGTTTCATTTACAAATCCATCCCAGGGGAGAGTTCCTCACCTGTGCAGATATCTATTCCGACGCTGTTGTCCATGTGACCTGGATGTTTAACAAACACTAAATCTGGCCCTGCACCATTTAGCTCATTAAAGGGTGACTCTGAATTGACTGAGAGGATCTCCTGGAGAACTCACATCGATTGTTAAGGAGCTCGATTGTAACTGTACTTGTCAATGCTGCTGAATTGATTTAATCATCTAGTTTGCATGGATTAAAAGGACATTTTGTCCTTTTATTATGTGTCAGAGGTGTTTTATCGTTTGCCTTTTTGTCCACTCTTGCTTGAGCAATAATTCCAGTAAGACAGACGAGAGGCGAATTCCAAATACAGCACAACAAACAGGGCATACTGTACTGTACAGACTGGGCAGAGTATTGCAACATGAATGTTACCTTTGGCAATGAACTGCACTGATAATTGCTGTGTGGGTGTCAGACCTTCAGTCAATTTGCAACCTAGTGAGGGGACAAGAAATGTCCAAACATGTTATTCACCTAGCGCTGCTCATTCCAGTCTTGCTCATCCTCCTCCTTCACCTTTTTGTTTGAACTTGGACCTCATTCTGGTAAGAGGAAGTTAAACTAACTGCCAGACATGAGTGGGAGAGTGCAGATGCGTAGATTCTTCCTCAGTCAGTCATTCACAGTTTGTCTGTGGGATGGAAACTTGTTTCTATAGTGTTTATTTTCACATAATTGAGTACATTTTATTTATTGAGCTCAGCAGGTTGTGTAGCTTAGTGTTACCACAGAGATGTGGGTTGCTGGTCATTAGTCATTTTTACACCACGCTATTTCTCAACAAGTTTTATACTTGATTTACCTCAGCTCGACTTTTATGAATGCCCATAAAATGAATCAGGAACATTTATAACACAACATTTAAAGAAAATATTATTCCGTAAGATTGCAAAACGGTGCTCCTGGCACCGCTGTGCCTGCAGCTCTCTGAGCCTGCAATTGAGCTAAGTGCTAATGTAATCATGCCACCCAGATCGCTTAAAGTGATACTTCACCTTAGAAGCGTGCTGTTTTGTTTTTTTTTATCTTTTAACTGCTCACAACTACTCTTGAGTTCATAAAGATGTTTTTCCTCCTGCATCACTTCTTTGCGACTTCAGAATTCAGAAAGTGCCAGAAACATGTATTTAGCTTGAAGCTACGAAGCTAGATCACTACTGGTCGCTAAAAACGGGAACAAATCAACAGCAGAACTGCCCAAGAACGTCAGTTTGTGGACTTTAAAGGGCATGCAGATTCATCGTAGTCATTAAGATACGTTGTCAGGGAACGTTGAATGTCTGAATATTGTGTAGGAGATGTTTACCAAACTGTTAGACTGGCCAGCCAACCGAAATTGACAGCCTCTTCACATATGTGTAATTTTTCAATTCTGAGTGTCATTGTGAGCTGCCAAATAAAAGAATGAGTTTGCTGCTCATCTACTAGTGTACAATCAAATATTTTTCTTGACTCCTGTGCTTTTCTCTATCAGTGATCATTTGTCCATGTACTTTAAAAGAGATCATCATTAAGAGAACACAACAGCCTTGTAGTCGATTGTGAGTGTTATCAGCTGAGGCATCCATCAGTCGAATCCTCCAGCCGGCGTGATGCGTCTCTCCATTCCCAGCAGCCGCTCAATCAATCAGTCCATTTTGTGGAGGTTCCCTGTGGCTCCACTCTGTTGATGCATAGAACCGTCAGAACCCTTCATGAGCTCTCTCTAATGAGTTTTTCATTATCATTGACATCAACTGAATGGCAATGAAACGGGGGTATCGAGGCTGTGTTTAATTGAATCTGAGGAAGCTGTTTGGGGCTGAGAGCATTCAGCTGCAGAATCAGAGATCAAGTTGTCAGGCTGTGCATCTCGCCACCAAAGTCATCCTAACTTCCATGGCTCGGGGGTTGTGCTCTGTGACAAGACATGATGGATTCACACCCTGGGGAATACCCTGTACCTGTACGTGTGTGTGTGTCCGTGTCCGTGTGTGTCCGTGTGTGCTCGTGCATGGCCTCACCTCCTTCTAAGAGGCTGTGATCCAGAATGCTGGTCACTTCTCTTCAGCATCATAGGTAGCATGTTTGTTTGTTGGCAACATTTGCGTGTTTCTACTCGTGAGACTGAATGTCCTGAGTATCTGGTCGTCTGTAAGTCAGAGACCAGATAAACAAAGACTCTGAGGAAGAACAAAGAGAACTGAGGAAGTTGCTACACTCCTGTAACTGTATCAGATCAGTACATAGAATCAAATTTCTTATTATGACTGACTGAAAAACATAGAAAATATTTTGTTGTCACTGGACACACAATGACAGTCCTCTCCCTGTTCAGATCCAAATTTTACTCATGGACCCTATCTGTAGGTTTGTTTTGTTTATTTTGTCCTCTTTTTCTATATTCAGGTTTCCTTTCATCTGTTTCTTTGTGTGTGATTGTAGCTGCCCGTTTTTGGCACATTGAAGAAAGTATCACGTATTCTTAAATGACCTCTCTCTCTCTTCTAGCACTGTGACAAAAACCCTTATGCCCACAGCATGGTAATAATATCACATCTCCCAGGGCGCTGTAAAATCATTATCTTGTGATGTTTGCTTTGTTTCTCACAGACTATAAATGTTTCCATTCGAGAAAATCAATCTGTGCAGAGTCAGTCCATGTTTGATTTTCTTTGTGTTATTCCAAAGCTGATGACTCCTCCCTTATGCAACGCTGCAACAAGGAGAGCAGATCAGCAATTCTGTACAAGTTCTGCAGCAGAGAAAAGATTGTCTGCATTTGACCTTGTGTGCCTGTCTGGGAACGAAAATACACGAATGCCCCTTTTGACGTCATTTTAGCAGAGTTGTTTTGCCACATTCAGGTTTGTCCTTTCCCAATAACTCGAGGAATCGATGGATTTGCACTCTGTTGTGACGCTGTGTTATTCCAGTAATTGCAGCATTTCTTACGCAGCAGTATTTGACCTGATGAAAAATGTAAACAGACAGGCAGGTTATGTAACTGTGTGTAGGGTGTCAGGGGGGTTAGTGATTGGGCTAAAAACAGAACAGAGTGTGACCTCAGTCAGACCTATGCAACGTTAGTTTAAAAGGATGTCACATGTTGGAGGGTAAATCTCCTGCAGGTCAACCCTGCAAGTATCACTTCATCACATAACACGTGTTTTGTGTAACTGCATATGTGTTTTTACTGCACTTCATGGAGCAGTGGTGTGAGCTTACATCTCTGAACCGGTAGAAGGTTGATGACGATTTTTGCTGCATCTTTATTTATTTATTTATTTATTTATTTTTGCTTTGCAAAAGTTAATCTTAAAACAAACATTGTAAATGATGAACTGGAGGAGTTTAAACTTTAAAGGCGGGAGAACAAACGCCCATAGAACTCTGAAAATCTTGACTTGGAAAGTGTTTGAGAGCTCTGAGAAGTTGGTTTGACGTCACACGGCATGGCAGCAATTCCCAGTGAAAGATCAGAAATATACTCGCTCTGACCCTTGATGTGTCTCCTGGTTAATTTTGGACGTACTCAAATATTTCACATAGATACTTCAAGGTTTACTTTCAGATGTTGGTCTTCCGTCACGTAGCTACTATTTGTGTGGCTAATATTAGCGTTCTGTTAGTAAGTTTTAATAGCCAGGAGGCTAACTTTACATGAGCACAAAAAAAAAAAAAAACGGCAACATGATTTTTTTTTTTAAGGTGTTGTTTACCGGCTTTGTCATTACAGGAAAACACAGTGCCACTGATAACATTAAGTTTGGCCCTGTTCCATTTGTGTGGCTAATGCTAGCTTTCTGTCAGTAATGTTACTAGCCTGAAGGTTAACATGTTATCAGCAACACAAACATTGGCTGCATGGTGAAGACAAATTTATGAGAGTAGCTTTTGTCTGCGTCATTGTAGGACAAACAAAGGTGCGATTGAGAACGCCACCAAACGGTCCTGTTCCATGTGGGTGTGCCAGGGCGCTGGTTTTAGCTATGCTGTCTCATTGGAATGTCTTTGACACTAAACACTATGGAACTATGATTAGTTGGATCAATTTGTTTACCCTACTGTGTCAAAATAGCTGCTGTGAAAGGTTATGTTAGTCCTTGTCATGTGACTATTTTTAGTGTAGCTAATGTCATGTTAGCATTCTAGCAAGCTAAATAACGTCACCCAACTGTCAATACTGTAACAGACAGAAATCAGTTGAAATTATTAACCTCCAGAGTATCTATATTTTTATAGGAACAGTGTGGTTGTTTGCCACTTATGTATTCTGACAGCTGAAATCCAGCGAATTTGCATGGACCCTGTTGTGTGTATTGTTTTAATAGTCCTTAATGGGATGTTGGATCATTCCACACGGTTTCCAGCTGCGTGAATCCAACAATAACATGTGGTACCGGCTATTGTGTTGGGTATCTGATATCCCTACCACTTCAAATAAGCATAAATAAATAAAGATAATTATGTAATGCCTTAGCATTAATGAGTGAGCTGTGTAATAAAAGAAGAAACACACCTGGCTGGTAATAATTACAGTGTTGAAAACTTGTTTTTACAGTGCCACAGAGATGACAAATGCACAACAAATGCCCGTGGAATTTCCCCAGTGCTATTTCTCTATGGCGCAGTGGTTATGAAAATAACAACATGAAGTGATAGGTTGCTGAGTCGTGATCATTTTACCCTTTTTAATGACGCCCTCTTAGTTTTATTCAGCTCCACTATTATTGTAACATTTTCTTGATGGGAATTTGATCTGACAAAAATAATCACAGAGTCCTTTTGGCAGAGAACAACCTTGGATGTGATTTAATTGTCGCTGCAGATGGAAAGAAAGAATGTTGACGCTGAGAAATATGTGACTGAACTTGGATCATTTGAAGTTTCTCTCTCTCTTTCTCTCCCTCTCTCTCTCTCTCTCTCTCTCTCGCTGTCTCTCTTTCTCTCTCTCCTTTGAGCTTATCTCTGTTTGTGTTGCTGCGAGGAGGCTAGGCAGTCTGCCAAGAAGTTACATTACAGTCGCGGGCTGACATAAACGTGGGTGTACAAAGGACTTGGAGGGCTTAAATACTTTATTGTGTGTGTAATGTGAACTGAGCAATTATATCTGCCAGCCTTTCAAACAAAGAGCTCCTATCAGGCAGGTTCATGTGTTTTTAATTAACAACGTTCAGCTTTAAGATATGAGCAGGCTAAGCAAAGGGAAACCACAAATAGAGATGATGATCAGTAAACTGAACTGCTGTTCTATAATGTCAATCTTTATGACGATAACTGTGCAAGTGCAGCATAAGCTTTGAGTTTATATCCGTGTCAAATGCGTTCTTATCTTCCTTGTATGAATGCTGGGTTTTTTTTTTCTTTTTCCCTTTCGCGGGTTAACCAGTATGTGTCATTTGCGGAAGTGACTGTTACAATGCCCTCATCTCACATGAAATCTCAAATGAATTAAAAATAAATCTGTAGTCCTTCTTTTACGCTGAGAGGGAACTTGAGGATGGTGTTTACTAGCACACTGGAGCAATTTGGCAGTCAGCTCCCCCCATTCAACACGATACTGCACTAATCCAGTTTAAAAATAATTAGCTACAGGCTAGCAGGCCTGTGAAATTCCTTTCCCTGGTTGTAAATGTCTTCTTCAGCTCAAAGTCGACATGATCAAAGAGGAAATTTATTTTTGTCTGGAGGTGGTATAATACCTCTTGTGTTCTTCCACCCAAATTCACAGTACATCAAGATTGCTGGGAGATGAAAATTCAAACAGTGTCAGAATAAAACTGTTCAAAAATAAGACATAGAGTTGTTTTGTTTTTTTCCCACCTGCACTGACGTTATCATTGTCACCGTTATAATTATGTATCCTTCTGTCACTCAGCTCCAAACCTGAAGGGACGACCTCGGAAGAAGAAGCTGTCCATCTCTCAGAGGAGGGACTCCCAGAGTCAGGCTCAGGGTCAAGGGTCATCGGGGTCAAACCAGGGGTCAACAGCAGTGGCAGCACAGGACCCCTGCAGCCCAGAGAGCAAAAGCCCCAAGGTAGATATTCATTATGATGTATATGTATATTATTTAAGTTCTGCAGAAGAGCTACTACGTAACATGTGATATCTAAACTGCTTCAAGTCATTGGAGTCAGAAACACAGAAGAACTGCTTGTGTGTTAAAAAATTAAACGTGACTAGGAAAGCCTCTTGGATAGTGAGAAAAATACACTCTCGTGACAGAAACAGTTTGAAGTAAATGTAATACACATTGTACTGTAGGTCAGATGGTACTTTTTTTTATATTTGCTAGATCAGCACTTTCTTTGTTTGTGGTTCCTTTCTCCTCCTTTAACCAAAATAAGGGGATGTCATGTAAAGTATAACGTGATCCCACAGCAGAGCAAGATGGCTTTAATTTATTTTATTTTACTTTTTTCAAATAACAGTAGGCAGTATTGTTAAGAGTAAATGAAAAACTGTGAAGAGAACCTTTGCTGACAATAACAAAAGGCTAATTTGTTAAAGCATCAAACCGTGTATGGAGATCTGTTACAGAATTCATACATTTTTAATAACATTTCCTTATTATTCTTTAAAATATTTATAATTTCCTCCATCATGCCAGATTTAAAAGTTAAAAATGTATATAAAATTTTGGCACAGCATTAAGTACTTAAATGGGGGATCCAGGCCATCTGTCTCCATTTGCTAGTCTGAAATAGGTGTTTTTCTTATACATATTAATTTTTTAAGGAAAAACTACACTAATATTTACTTACATAAGATAGCATTTACAATATCTCCTGACATATTTGATGGTTTCAGTTGCAGATTTGCTCTGGATTTTCCTCTGTTTTTTTTTTTTTTTTAAACATCTGTAATAATTTCTCAAGAAATATAATAAGGATCTTAATGAAAAGAACTGGCAAATTTAAACGGATATTATATCTACCTCTGTGCTAGATTTGGAGTGGATGTTAGCTATTGGCCCTGGTGGAGTTGTGCGCTCTTCAGTGTGCCCTTCTAGTTAATGCTGCATTTCTGTATTTTTCAGCGCTCTCTTTTATCCAGCCTGTATCTGACAGTGGTAATATTCAGAGTGAAGGAAATACCCTCCCTAAAAGCCCTTCCACAGCTGTTATTCCTATGACCTTGGACAGTTAAATCAATATTAGCAATTCTCTCTTGAAGCTAGAGTCAAACTAATCTGTGCCTAATCTGCGGTGACAAGAAGAGCGGCTCCATTGATAATCAATGAGAGGTTGCCTCTGCAGCCTGTAAGAATATTTATTTGTGCTTAAACTCAAATATGTCTCATCCAAACTGTCTGAAATCATTTCAATAACAGTCTGGAAAAGCTTGAGTTTTCATCCGCTGACTCTCTCCTTACAGGTCAAACCCAACTGTAAAGTGGTACCCAACGGAAAAATAACCTCAGCCGCCAAACACAAGGCCAACAACCTCAATAAGAAATCCTCCGCTGAAGAGAAGGAGAGAGGGAAGGAAAAGGAAAAGGAGGAGAGGAATGAGAAAGAGGAGAAGAAAGAGGAGGAAACATCCGAGGAGAGCAGAGAGGAGGAGCAGGCGTTCTTAGTGGAGCTCTACAAGTACATGAAAGAAAGAGACACACCCATAGAGAGGATCCCCTTCCTCGGCTTCAAGCAGAGTGAGTAGAACAGCTTATTCTCTTACTGGCAATATTCTAAATATGTTTGTTTTGTTGTGTCAGTTTAGGTCACGAGTAACCGTACTTCCATTTAACTGCTCAGTATTTCCACAAAAAGAGGAACAACATATTATTTAGACCCAAAAAACGTGAAAGAGATGAAGTATATGTTTCAAATTATAGTGCAGGTATCTGAGGAAAACCTCTCTAACCTAAATGTTACCTGTGTTGACCCCCTGTTGTGACCACATCAGTAGCTGCTATTCAGTCAAGGGCAAATTTTGTCCCAAAATGAGAGCTTTAAGGGAGAGGATGGACCAAATTACTGCAGGCGCTGTGCCCAAGAATCGTTGAAATGCATTGCATTTAAACTATATAACCACATCCAAACTTTTGTAGAAATGTAAAAAGAGACATTTGTATACAGCGAGAGAAATCAGAGGAGGCTTTCTGTCACGGCCCATTCTCAGGAGGTTGTGCAGAAGGAGAGAATATCCTGTCTAAGGGGTTTCCTGTGAAGGCCGAGAACGTCCTCTAACAGTGCTCAGAACTTCACAGGTATGGCAAACGTGTTTGCCAGAGATGAAAGATTTGTAATATAGGTCGGATGCTTTGCTCTGGCTCGATGTGCACGGGACAGAGGGTAGAAACATGCACGTATAATATCGTGAAGGGCACGCTCTGGTCTCTTGAAAGTGAAAGAGTGTGTTTGTTTGTTTTGTTGTGTGTGTGTGTGTGTGTGTGTGTGTGTGTGTGTGTGTGTGTGTGTGTGTGTATATATATGCATATGTATATTTTATATATATATGTATATGTATATATGTATATTTTATATATATGTATATATGTATGTGTATGTATGTATATGTGTGTGTGTATATATATGTATGTATATATATACTGTGTATATATATATATATATATATATATATATATATATATATATATATATATATATATGTGTGTGTATATATGTATGTATATGTATGTGTATGTGTATGTGTGTGTGTTTGATCTTGAGGCCAAACACAAGAGAACTTGGGCTCTCATCTCAAAACTGCGTTGTTGTTTTTTTCTTCTCAGATCCACTTCTCTCGGTCTGTCTTTATTGGAGGAAGGAAATCACATTTGCATTAATCTCAAGCAAGCCAAGGAAGATTTAGCCATTCACATCAGAATGTAGCACGGCAGCATCGGCAAACAAACGAGCGGTAGGAGGGAGAGGGAGACAGAGAGAGAGAGAGAGAGGGAGGGAGAGAGAGATTGAATTGAACAGTGACGGTTTACAGCCCAGTTAAACTCATTGCTCTAAACTACTACATGAAGGTAGGATGGGGTTGCCTTGACTCTTCTAACCTCACTGCGGTATTTTGACAATCCTGTCATCTTGTCTGCCGACTAGTTGTTGTTTAAATAGGTCATTGTGGTTGAGGCAGATATACAGTTGAAAAGAGAGAGAGAGAGAGAGAGAGAGAGAGAGAGAGAGAGAGAGGGAATGAGAATTAAACACCCGACATGCATTTACTTTTAGTTTGCATTTCTCGGTTTGAGCTCAGAATAAAGTCGAGGTCCACGCGCCAACTGTTTTACATACACTACATGCTTTGAATCTCAAAACCAGACACATCATAAGCAAGGTCCTCATTAAATGGTGAAATCATGCTGTTTAAACTTCGTCCTTGGCAGCGAGCACACATCAGCACATGTAAAGAGGAGGGAAAAAAGGGAAAACAAATCATAATTAATACAACAAACCCTCAGATGTAATCAGGCATCGTTATCATATTCTTCCCTTTTAACTGGCTACAAATGCATTAAAAGATCAAAGAACCTGCTTCTCCTCTAATGGAAAAAGGAATTATGTTATTTTTGTTATGTTGGAGTGATAATCTTTTTCATGAAGTTCTCTGGAGTTTAATAAAGCAACAGATGGTTGAGTGATGCTTATTGGCGGGGTCATTCCATTATCCATTTGATTAACATCCAAACCCCCCACCCCCACCCCACCATCTGAACTGTATATTTCACCTCATCTAACAGATTTGAATCTGCTCGGAACGATATGTTTAGAACTTCTTCTTTTTTTGTGTGTCAGGACTGTGGGTCTTCACAGCCCGGCGAGGAGGTGTGACTCTTTAAAATTAGTTCCTCATGTGGGTCATAACACATTTTAAACCCAGTAATGTTATTTTTTTTTCCCCCTGGTATAACACAGTGTCCACTTGTCTGCCTGCCTTCCATTCATACTGAATTTATATTTCACTCCAGGGGCTGTATGCATTAAACATCTCACAGAAGAGGTGCTGATCTGAAACCAATTGGCCCCTTAAGTCTGTAATAACTGCATGTATTTTACACGGACTCTAACCTTCAAATGAAAATAACTTACTAAGACTTGAATATGTTTTAGGACTGCAGCTTTTGATTATTTTCTTGGCCAGTCAATCTTATGAATATTTTGGTGTGTTAAAAAAAATAATAATAATAAATGTATATGTATCTATAAGCAGTGGTTAATGTCACCCTGGTCAGAACTATTCAACTGTCCTTTTTTGGGTCTAGAAGCCACGAATTTTCAGGTCGCTGTCACATTTGTTGCAGATAGATATTTAATTGATTGCTGTATTGACTCATTGCATTCATTTCTATGTATGGTACAAATGCACACGCAAAGGCCATCTCTGTGTTTAGGCTGGGTCAACATGTGAAGCCTTCAAAACCCCCCAAAAATGTTATATCTCAGGGTTCAATCAAAACTTTTCCTTTCAGAAATTGTTTGCGGAAAGACGTGACAAATTGCTTTGATTAAAATCGGCATCGTGATGTTGTTTCTTCTGCATTACTTTGATTCATTTATTGCAATTAAATCACAGTAAAAAATCTCAAGTTTGAACTGGCAGTCATTCAGACGCAGACCCCAGAGACGGCTGGGGAGCTCTCAGGCTTACTTTGTGTGTCAGTTTTATTCATTCTAACCGCCTCTTGTTAATGTGACAGACCCAGACATGGGTATTTGTATTATTCCCACCAGAGTTACAGCGGTAGAATTTAGCAATAAGGTTGTTTTTGTCATGGTTGATGACAGCAAACTGAATGACATCATAGTGCATTTGATCTCAGGCACTTGGATGTTAAATATCTACTTCAATTGTCTGAGAGATCCATTACTCAACTGCAATAGACAGATATGGAACCTCGGAATATCTAGTTGGCCTGTGTCATTAATCATACTGCGTATTTAGCCTGATTTGCTCATCCTGAGGAACAGCGTGCAAAAGGTGCTTCCCTTTTTTAAATGACGAGCTCAGGAAGTGGTCCGGACCTCTTGTAATCAGAAGGTTCCTGGCTCCTCCCGTGAGTCTTTCCCCTGATGAGCAGATTGGCACCTTGCGCGACAGCCATCCACCATCAGCGTATGAATGTATGTGAGTGTGTAAGGGTGAACGAGGCACCAGGAGAAGACGGAGAAGGCGTTACATATGTGCAGCCCATTTCCCATCACTTGGTTATTATTGACTTTGCTCCACAGCTGCTCCCATTAAAGTTGTTTGGGTGCAGTAGAAGTGCTGAAAGAAATGGGTGATAGAGTGGACTGAGCATTTTAAGAGGAATAAAACAGGAGTGCTTACTTTATATAGTCTGAATGCCCTAGTGTGTGTGTGTGCGTGTGTACGAGTGTGCGCATGTGTGTGCGCGCGCGCGTGTTCGTGCGCACGCGTGCGATTATTACAGACTCATGTGTGCCTCACTGCCTGGGCATCAGCATGTGATTGTGAACATCAGTTCCAATTTGTCTCTCTCTTTCAGCCTTGCTGTCTAATTGCCATGCCATCGGTGTGTCATTGAGGCTGCATTGTGTTCCTGTTTTGTCATCCTTATCTCAGCGATAATTGCCCCTGCCAAATAGAGGGGAATTAAGAAAAGAAATTGTTAATGACAAGGCATCTAAGAAAAGACATGTTCTCTCATTTCCTTTATCTGTTCTGCTCCCTCCCAGTCCCGTGTGCTATTGTGGTAATTACAGTCGATGCATAACAAGCTAGTTAAATAGTCCATCTTTCCACCGTCAGAAAACACAATATGCTGTAGTGCTCAGTTCAAACAGAACAACCTACCCAGCTCCCTTTGTTATTCCACTGGTGCATTGACAACGGTCGCAGAGAGGAGGGAAGGAAAAAAATCAATGCTGTCAAATGCGGAGATAGGAAAATGTCATTTTGACAAATGCAAGGCTTTGTGTAAGCACAGATTGAATTTTGATGGATTTCTCCCCAGGCGAGGCATCCTTTTCTTATTTATAGGCCGTCATATAAAAATGTTAAACAATGATGTTACAGAAAGCAAATACAAATGTCATTGGCACAAAAAAAAAGTCCCCCAATGAACTTGTGGTTCTTTGTTTGTGGGAAATATTTCCTTTCAAATACAGACAGCCATTTGAAGGCTTCCTGAAAGCTTACATGGCTATTTTTAGGAAAAATGTTACACAAGACGTGTATTTTGATATGGCCTGTCATGGGTTATTTGCATGGGAAAATAAATGCAAATGAATTTGCATTAGTTCAAACAGAAGTTTGAGCATATTGCCAAGCGTTTGATGCTTGTAATGGTTTCCATTCATACCTGGAGGCTGCAGCTGAGAATTATCAAATCTCTGTTTTAGGATGAAACATATGCTGTGTTTTATCACATAGCTGTGATTGTGCACACACTCAATATTCATTTGCATTCTTTCAGCAGGAGTGCAGCTTTACTGTGTGTGAACATGATAAAAAGCTGCCTGTTCAGGAATTACCATATTCCTTTGGTATGTTGCAGAAAAACAATTGCATCTATCATTAGTACATTTACTCAATAATTGTATTTAAGTATTTGAGGACAATACAAAATGTGTGTGATATTTTACTTCTGCTTGGCCACATTTCAAATGTAAATGTTGCCCTTTTTTACTCCACTGCAGATAGATCCAGCAAGTACTAATCATATCTCGTTCATTTGGTATATCACAGTTACATAACACATTGGGATCTCGTGGCTATAGCTGCACAGTGCGCAACCAGAATTTAATCTCACCTAATGTAATTTTGAGAGTGATTACTCACAATAAACTATGGTGCATTTTTTCCAGATAAAACTAATAAACTCTAGACAGGGTTTGCAGTCCAATTTTAATGTCAGTTGAATATTGTTGCATTATAATAATATCATATATTTAGGAGCCTCTGTCAGGGGACATTCTGTTTAATGATAACTTTTTCCTATTACTACTCCTGCAATTTAACTAAAGTTTGAAATAATCCGAACTTTTTAACACCACCGTAACATGGTACGACATCTGTTAACATTACAGGGCGTAACCACGGAAACAGGCTCAGTAGAAAGTCAGTCATGATCCTTTTGTGGCGGTGGTGACACAAAATCCCTGGCTCACAACAATGTGCCCGTCTGAGTGGTGGTTAATGCCATTTTGAAGTTTAGAAAACATTCTGTTATTCCCTGTCAACAGCTTCCTGAAAAATGTTCGGGGAAAAAAAAACGTTTTTTTACAATGTGTCTACACAGTTAAGATCTAGTTAGGTTTAGGAACAAAAAACATGTGGTTATGTCAAGAAAATGTTGTGTACGTTGAACATTACGTCTCTTGCTGCAAAGTCGGGTGTATGTTGGCTCCAACCACCGCCCGAGCCTGTCCCTCGAAGTTGTAACAAGGAATTTATGCGTCCAGGACAAAAATCGATCCTTGTTGATATACATTGGTTTGCCGCCACCAAGCAACCCGGTGATAAGTCATATGTTTTCTATGAGATTGGCCTGTTTTAAACACAGGACTTGAGTGCTTTTACATTTGCTAGTGCTGCTTTTACTTAAAGGATCTCAATACTTCTTCCAGCACTGTATCGCTTTCTCTCTCTGGTGTAATGACTCCATATGATGTGGTGTGTTTCAGCTCAGGTCCTTTCCCAGAGTCCCTGACTGCCTTGTTTGTCTTCTGTCTCCCACAGTCAACCTTTGGACTATGTTTCAAGCTGCTCAGAAACTCGGAGGATATGAGTTAGTAAGTATTCACATATGTGGCAATATATTTCCTCTCTTTCGTCAATGCTCCCCCCCCCTCTTTCTGCTCCCCTCCTTATGTCCCCCCCCCCTCTCCTGCTCTTTCTCTCCATTATGTCTCCCTCTCATTCTCCGTCCTACCTACCTCCCCTCTTTCCTCCCCGTCTCTTCTTTCTCTGCTCTCCCTTTGCCCCCTAAGGTCAGTCACTATTTTCCCAAGAAGAAAGTCTTGCTCAGAGCCACATTTAGCAAAAATGATGCTGTTATTTCAAAACCCCCTTGCAGTGGAAAACACATGTTGCTCTGCACTCAACTGTTCAGAGGGAAATTGGTCAAATCGCTCATTTTTTCCCATGTTGGAGTTGAAGTGAAATGCACGTGTACTGTATGCACACACACACACACACACACACACACACACACACACACACACACACACACACGCACATACACGGAGACTGACTCAGAAACATGTCTGGGTATGAGTGGACACATTTAATTTGTCAATCCTTACCTGCATCACTCGCTATTCATGTGTAACATGTTTCCATAGTAAAGTCAGTGTCTGATGTGAAGGCAACAAATGCATGGCTTGTGTTTTTTTTCCTTAGCTAGCTTGTAAAATATCATCGGAACAGACATACCAGGTCATAAAAACGGATACAGCTCATATATTTGGGCCTCATATTATTTTAAAACCCTCATATCTGCACTTGATTATCTCAGGTTTCGTGTTGAGTCTTTGTTGGCTCTGTGTAAGCCTTGAAATTTGTATTATAGCATGTTGTGAAATAAGAGGTTATAGCGGGAACAACTAATTGCATGATGTAAAGAGAGCTTATTATGCTAGAGAATTAAGTGTTGAGTATTCAATAACCGGAAAATTATGAGTCAGTAACTCCCCTGGACCTCAAAATGATGTCAGACACTTGTGTTTTTCTCTTTGGCTTTTTAAATCGTTTCTTCCGTTCATTTTTTTTTTTTTAAGCTTTCCTCTGTCTACTTTGCTGTCATCTTCTTTGTCTCTTTCTATATCATCACTCTGTTTTCTAATGAATCCTTCCAGATCACAGTTCGCCGACAATGGAAGCACGTATATGATGAATTGGGCGGGAACCCCAGCAGCACAAGCGCCGCCACATGTACACGAAGGCACTACGAGAGGTGAGTAGCTGTGTTTTGTCCTGCAGTTGTATGACACATCGTTGTTATGCAACCAGACATGGAACAGTTGCATCGGCCGTAGTGAGTTAAAATCCTGCACACCTGCATCAAGTATGATTTCACAACACTTACAGCTGCCAAAGGGATTATGTTTTCACTGCTGGTTGTTTGTCTGTCCATCAGCAGGATTGGAGGAGTGTAGCGTGAGCCAAGGAAGAATCCATTACATTTTAGGGCAGAGTCTTTTAAAGCAGCATTATGCATCCTTTTTAGCATCTGAGATTGGAAGTTAGCTCTGAATTCTCAGTACAACAATCAATCAGAGGTGACAAGAAAAGGAAGAGGGTATTGATGTGAAAGCTAAGAGGAGGAAAACAGGAAAACAAGACTCTTACCTACTGCTTGTCACCAAGGAATCGTGTTGGGCATGGAAGCCAATTGTGCATAGTGGCCAAACTGAGGAATTACAATTATTGTGTCCATCATGTGATCCATCCAGGAAAGGCTTTTTTTCCCACACATTGTGAGAAAAGCATTTATAAAAGTGTTACAACCCCCCAAAACATGAGTCATTTGGCTATCATAATTTGATCCATTTGTTTTGTTAAAAGTGTAAAAGAACTGCCAGATTAAATCACTTCATTTTTATTCAACAGCCGAGGGCTAAACTGGCTTGGCTGGCAGAAGTCTGTGGTGTGCTTTCTCCATGGGCTCAATGCTGCAGTCTGTACCTGGAAGTTTTTCTTTGGCTTCATGCACCATCGCACAACTTTCATTGCTGCTGACGCTCCAGAGATCCAGCTCTCTTGATTCATCCACGCTAGCCACTCAGTCAGTCAGTGTTGTACTAGCGGTTAGCATTTTGAAAATGTGCACAACTGTTGTGGGTCCAGAACCATGGTCACACGGTTGAGATGAATCATAAACATGAAGAATGTTACTGTTGAACGTGAAGCTTTTTTTACCTCCTCTGTTCCAATCCTGTTGTTATTTCCCTTCCAATCAAGTAATAATAGCACAACAGTCTGCCAGTTCTCAAATGAACTGAATAGAAAACACCAAGATCTCCGTAGTTCACCACTTGGTATCAGCAGAGGCCGCTGGTGCTCTGCAAAACTACATAATCATACTTTAATTTACCAAGAAAAAAACATATTTCTTCTTTGCGGAGGTCTGCACTTAAAGAGTGTATTTGTTTATTCACAAAATTATGATGTTTCATAACAAACATTCATCTCATCCAGCGAACATCTGTGTACTTAGACATATGCAAAGGAGCAGGGGGCGAAGCATTCCTTGCTGACTCACAGATGTATTCCTCATGGACTTAAATCAATTCATGATGAGATGAGATTCAGTTATTTTCTTCGCAGTCATTGATTAGTTTCGTGGCACTATGGAACCAATTATGCTGTAAACTCCACCCCTGCTGTTCTGCGAGCGAGCTCAGAAGGATTTAAAAGCTCAAAATAACAGCAAAGTTTTAAATTATTAACTGGATGCAGATACGTACAGTCGCTATCCTCTCTCCTCTATATGCATCGTAAGCACGCACAGTTGTGAGATAAATTGAAAACACCAGTTTAGAATACGCATCTAATCATTCAGTCAGATACTGCAGCAGTTTTAAACTCCACATCATAATCACTGAGATGGTATTACTAAATTAAAGCAAGCATATGGGTATGAGCCTGAGGGAGCACTAAGGGTATTATGCAGGGCTGCCTGCACTCTCTCCCTTTCTCACTCTCTCTCTCTCTGTCTCTGTCTCTCTCTCTCTCTCTCTCTCACCCCCCCCCCCCACACACACATACAAACATGCACGCACACCCACTTTCCCAAGGTTAAACAAATGCCAAAAATGATCTTCCCAACAAGAGATAACCAGTCGCTCATGAAGCAGGTCATTCCTCTGGGCTGGCAACCCTCTCCACATCCCTGCGGCTTGTGCTGGTTCTTGAATCAACACAGCTCAGGCATACACACACACCTGTCAGTAATACCACGATATTCCAGCAGTACCATATGGGTGAGCTGGGCAGCTGTGTCAAGATTGCACACTGTAAGCGAATTTGCGAGCACAAGTAGCGGTGGCCGAGTGGCTTTTCCAGGAAGTTTGTGAACCCATATACATACACAAGAGCATATAGCTCAGTACAGAGTTGACAACGTGCCTCTAAATTTTCAGCTGAGGGTGCTTTCAGTGTTTGAGCTGCGTCCCCAGTTTCTCCTCTCTGCCAGAAATAGGGATACAGTTTACGAGTGAGGCTGCTGCACGGCGGCTGTCCGTATTTAGACTAATAATAGATATGACATCACCTGGCTTCAGAGATGATGCTGTAATTTTATTGCAAAAGACAGAATCTACTTTTGAACCATGTTTTGTAGGTTTATCATATGCCAACAAATTACTTTGAGGCCAGATGTGAGAATCTATGTTGTATATCACTCTAAAGGGTGTAAATAGGGTCATGGGAAGACAGGCGGGGTTGGTCCGGAGCGTGAGGCGAGCGCTGAGGTGTGACTGCTGCTGTGCTGGCCTTTCCCTCTCCAGCCACCGAGGAGCAGCTGAGAAAGAAAATAATGCTGAATCAATACAATAATATCCGTGTGTGTGTGTGTGTGTGTTTGTTTGTGTGCATGTGTGTGTGTGTGTGTGTGTGTGTGTGTGTGTGTGTGTAAGAGGAAAAGAAAGAGAGGAAGTAAGAGAGAGAGAGAGAGAGAGAGAGAGATCAGCTGAAGCCGAGCAAGGTTCCATTCAGGGGAATAATTTTAGCTGAGCCTTGGTGTTTGGGCTGCTTGGAGGGCAATTAGCTTCATTGTATTAACTCAGCAAACACGGCCATTCTCTCCGCATGATGAATGAGGCTGTTTGTGGGCTCGCTGAAGTGTGTGTTTGCTCCCTAGAGGCGTCTTTGTTTCCACCTTTAATCATTAGTCAATGTGCTACAGAAATATAATTCACGGGGAAGAATGTACAATGTACAAACTGGAACAACACTTATATTTTTCTCCTCCCTCAGAGGGATCACTTCTGATTTGTCTCAGTGGGCTGTAGTAGAGTGCAAGCAGGAAATAAAAAAAAAAATAGCTAGTGGGATGAAAGGAAAAGATATTTGTGGAGATCAGTGCTATAAATTAAGTGGACAATATCAACTGTCTCAGAGATATTAGAGTTAAAGATAGAGAATATCCACAAGCATTCAGCTCTCATTTGAAATTACACATATTAGCCCTTTACAGCCCTAATAGTAAAATCATATGAAATGGTTTCCTAGGAGATGTTATTGTGAAAGATGGAGCCAGGGGCATAATCACTATATTTATGCTGTCCAGGAGCAGGCAGTAATCACTCGAAGTAATGGAGTCACATAGCTGCAATTGAACAGGAGATAACCTCGGCTAATTGTAATTTTCAAACTTAGTGTTTTTTACTTACGGAGTGCCGTTCATTAGTGTGCATGGGGAGGGGGGAAAAAAAAAATCAATGTAGAAATGTCCAAGCCAAGGTCTGCTGCTGCAGCTACAGGGAAGCTTTAATGATATTTATTTAAACCGTTTCCCGAGATTAGCTGTCAGGGCCCAGCGCTCCGAATTAAAAATGAGGTCATGAAAAAGATGGCATCAATAACCTTGAAATAGACTGCCTTTTGCTTCTGTGCTGTGCCATTTTCTCTTTGTACCCCCCCCCCTCCCCTCCCACTCCCTGCCTTGCACTTCATGCTGTTTCTTTCATTATACAGGTCAGCGCCTTTTAACAGCTCCTACATATTTAATCTTCCTGGTTTCCTACGTGATCTCTTGTTACAGAAACATCACATTTCACTATGTCTGTTTATTTCTGCCTCTTACAGATTTTTAATACCTCACCATGCTCTGGCACTCTAATGTAATTGCACAACGGGGTTGGTATTGGGGAGGGATGGAATTGGAGGTTGGGGGGTATCCATGGCAACAGAGAAGCAATTTAGAAAAATTTGCTATTTAAAAACTGAGGTATTGGGCAATAAAAGACTGAGCAGATGAGGGCTTTTTGGATTAAATCATCTTAAAATCATCCTCTTAAAAGAGGTAGATGTTTGCCAGATGTACTGTACATAGAGCATGAGGCATGTGAAATACTCCCCGGCTCAGATCATGCAGATATGTATTTCTTTTTTAAGACAGATGCACGCCTGTTCCAATTTCACTCTACGAGATGTTTTATTGATTCAGCCTTTATTCATTCCTCGTGGTATCAATGTTCTGCATTCCCTAAAGCTGCTCTCTAGATATAAAACTATATTTGTTGCTCATAATCAGAGAAAACCTTGACCCAGTGCTCACACTGAGAGTTATAATAGAAGGGAGTTCATATTTGAGTAAGAGAAAGGGGACAGGAGATTGTGTTTTTTACTCTGCTAGATATATCTTGCACTAGTCAGCAGCTCTCTGCATTGCCCTTGCTGTATTGCAGATACATCAAATGTGGCGCATTACACTTTGGCTCTAATACTTTAGGTGAAACACAGATTCTAGTCCTTTCTCCTATAACAGAAGGTATAATTTTATTGCAGCGAGAGGTAATATCACCTTCATATCCTCCCTGATTTTATCCCCCTTAACCTGAAAGAAGCAGGGAGAGAACGCAAACAGTCAAATATTTTATTGAACGAGCAAAAAAAAAAATAGAGAGAAAGTTGGAGGAGACAGAAATATTACAATACAGTTACATTTGCATGAATGCGAAATAAAAAACAGAAGTATGTATGTACAATTTCCTCTTCCAAAAGTCAGTGTGAGTTCCTTTGAGTGCCCAAAAGAAGGTCAGAGGATAAAATTAGCCTATGATATTTTAACATTTTGTTCTCGGACATAAAATAGATTATTAGATCCCACACTTAAAAATTTGGAAGTTTTTCATGCGACTTAAAAATGTCCGCTGCAAAAAAGAGGCTAAAAAAAGACAAGGGAGGTTGACAAGGACTACAAAATGAAAACAGAAGCCTGAATTTGACCCTTTGCTTTTCGGAAGTGGATAATTGCGACTTCCTATTTCTCATGTCAGATCAAAATGCGTTCCAGTTCAGGAAAACTACAAAGCGCCTGGCAGCAAAGTGATATTTGTTTATCAAGTCTTGCGGCGTGAGGATGGCTGGTTACACACACGCACACGCGCACACGTTCACACACGTTAAAAAGGGGCAGGAGAGCAGGCTGCTAACGTTACTGCACTCCCGCAAAGACACATCAATCAGAAACTCACTGACTGGAAGAAGAAATAGTAACACAAAATAAAACCTTTATGAAAGGCTAATTCTGCTAACCTCTCGCTGTGTGTGCTGCCATATTCGCTGTGACGTCAGGAAGGCAAATCCAGGCTTGATGAAGCCTGTCTGAGTTCAGTGAGGTCATTTTTCCCAGTTCTAAGTATAACCGAATGCAGGGTTAGCTGTGGTCACATTGGAGTCCTTAATTCGATGTGTAGACTGTGGCTTAATGTTAGCTTTGTACAACTTCTTTTCAAGCTTCAACAATCACAAAAAATAATTTGTGAAGGATATCTTGCAAAACAAAGCATGTGAATCTCATAAAATTTTGTTGGCAAGAGAGATCATGTTGGACAAAAATCCAAAATCCGATGCAAAAATCCCTGTGGCCTTTGTTAAAAGAACCTGTGGCGATGCTAACTCCAGCCTACAAAAAAGATGTCGTCCCTGCAGCTCTCATCATTCCCTAAGACTAAATCAATCCCTGTGTCAACACAATACTTGTATCAAAACCCATTTGTACATCTCTTATTGTGCTACACTATCTGTTTTGCAGCCAAAGAGCGTCATGTTCTTTATTCTAAAATAGCAAGCAGCTATTTTTACTGTGAGCTTTATGGTTTCCTCAAGACAAAATGCTTCATTGAGCATGATAAAGCCTCTTTTTTTCAGTGCAACAACCTAACAAATCACAAGATTGGGTGATTTCTTTATGCGTGGAATTTAATCAAAGGGTCCAAGGTTTCTTCCCCCAGTGGCGATGAGAAATCACAAATTACAGCCCTGACGTGTGACAGGCAATCGACTGTATGAGAATCTATTCAAGTCTACAGAGATTAATAAGTTGTTCAGTGTAGCAAATTAAATTAATGACATTCTTGCAGAGATTTCAGCCCACTAGGGCAGCAAGAGTGAACATATGCTTTGTATTTTTGGGGTTTAGAAACTCGAGTGATGCAAAGACTTGTGAGTACAGCTCACATTTGTTTTAAACAGCACTCACACCTGCTATAGCGAGCATTTACTGCAGCAGCAACAGCTAATGAGAACGAACCCCGGGGGAACTGTAGAGGTCATTTTAAATCTGGTATTTTCAGACTTGACAAAGGACTTAAGTTTTTCATACATTCTTGCCCTGCCCTCTTCTTTTAACTGCATGAATGAGGGTCACCTCAAGTGGTTTGGCTTTGAGACAAAAGAGGGGCTTTGAGGCATGAATCCAAAGCAGAGGGACCAGCTACAATGTCTGTTTATCCCTCTGCTGGCATCTTCTCTCTCTCTCTCTCTCTCTCTCTCTCTCTCTCTCGCTCCCTCTCTGTTTTTTCTCAACAGCAGTTATTGTTTTCTCATTTCTGGAATGGTGCTTAATCACTGCATTTAGATTCAAGACAGATTAGAGTTTTTATATTGCTGTCTTTTTCCTTGCAGACCTATAAAAGTAAGTCGTTTTTCTTTCCTCCAAATCGTTCTACTGCCCCGGGGGCTTGTCCACCAGCTCTTTAAATAGTTTCTCTCTCTCTCTCTCTCTCCTTTTTTTTTTTTTTTTTTTTTTTTTACACACGAAGCAGCTCTTGTGATCTTAACACAACACCAGCTAAAATTAATTTCAGCATGGATGGGAGGGAAATTGTTGAAATGGAACAGCCTGCAGGCTTTTTCCTCATATTTGGTGACTTAGCCTTTTCTTGGATTCTAACACACGGCTTGTTCCTGTAACACAAAACTCAGATGAGAGCAGCACTTTGCTGGTAAAGTCACCTTGTTTTTGCCAAGTTGTCTTTTTTTTTTCTCTCTCTTTCTTTTTTTTTTTTTTTTTAGGGGGAGGTGATTCATGTAGTATCCATTAACACAGAGGCACAAACAGCTGAGAGATGTTGTTTGATAATTTTTTTTTTTGAGCTTACTGATTTACTTTTAAAGATAAGACATAAGTTCATTACAAATGAATAAATATTTTTCTAGGTTAATAACAATTCATACAAGTTAATCCCTTCCCATGCATATTTTAGTTGCTTATCATCAGCATGGAAAACGGCTGCTTAAACAAAAGCCAGGTGATAAATCTGCATGAGAGGAAGTTAAGTATTTATTGACCTCATAAAAATGTTGCCTGTCCTGCCTAATGAAATTCTTTCCTGGAATCTCGAAGTGCAGCATACGCCCCCATGTGGCTAGGATTATTAACTACACCTGGCTCTCACTCAACTGACGCCTTCACTACCCCCTTTTGGAGGAAACTGACACTTATATATTGCATTGTAATTACCATAATTGTAATTACTGTGTAATGTCATTTTTTTTCAGAATAAAGGCTTTATTATGATTTTCAGGGGTGACTGTCTAATAGACTTCATCCACTTATTGTGGAATAAAGCTGTAAAAGTGTGTCTTGGAATTGAAAGTGATAGAAAGAATTAAATGTACCATTTAATAGACTCCAGTTTTGGCTGGTCAACTCATATTTATTAAGCCAAACAAAGCAAATAACTCTGACAATGTAGGGAACTTCCTGAGACTGATTTTTGGTTTCCGAGCCAAAATAGCATCTTATCCTTTCCATTTGGAACTATTTAAGGCTCCAGTAATTTTCCCGGGCTCCGCTCATACATTATCTGGCTCTGCGACACCCCGCCGCCCACCCCATATTGACATTCCATAAAGCTGACCCAGGCCAAGGCAGCCATCTCTTTCCCACAGATCATAGTGATAGTCAACAGTGCGCCCTGGTAAACTGAATATATATATATGACACTTTTCAGGCCCTTTGATCACTCGTCAGGGCGACATTTGCACATGTTGAATACACATTTGCCAGCCTGAAGTTTTATAGCATTTAATCCATCCTGCTTTTTCTGTTCACTCATGTTTAATTACTCTGCAATCCTAAACAGAAAACCTGAGAACCACGCTGCTCCGTGTAATGAATACCACTGCTGCTATTCTAAAGTTATAATGACTGCATGTTTTTCCTGTTTTCGAAGGTTCCTCGTTCCTGCTTTTAGAATCATTTTTGCTCTTCATTAACATGTCATTATCCCCTCTTTCACTCTGTCTCCTGTTTCTTTTCCCTCCCTCCCTCCCTCCCTCCCTCCTCTCTTTCATAAGCCCTTTGCTCTCCTTCTTTCCAATAAGTCACATTTAATAGTACATTTCCTTTCTCGGCCTGGGGCCTGGTGCCAGACCAGCTGTATGAAATGTAGTTTCACCGCTTTCCCTGCCAGCACTTTTGTTCAGAGGAAAAATAACAAAAAATCCCACAGAGCCTCTTGAACTCTCTGAGGCTTTTTGTCTTCCTTTTGAAGAGGAGGCGAAACAGCTCTTGATTCATTGTTTGTTTTACCGCCATGTCCCTTAAAAGGAATAGTGCAACTGTCTCTTGTCGTTACAGGAGACGACCTTATTTTTTCTCATGACTGAGAAAGTCATGTTCCTGTCTGGCTTTTATGGATTGTTATTGCAAAAAAGTCGACAGAGGAGCTAGAGAGGGTTTTTTTCAGAGCAGATTACTGAAGTCGGGAATGTTGTAGTGTTTCAGTTGTCTCGGTTTCCTCTTCCACTGAGTTTCTGGTCGAGTGCCAATTTCCATTTTCTTTTTACGGCAATAAAAGTCTAAAAGTTTCCCTCCCTGGTTTCTTCATGTCCTTATTTTACACATGGGTATTGTTACGTTATCCAGATCTTAATATCCCTATTAGTTATGACATCAGATATGGAAAATTAACTTGGGGAATATTCAGAAGAGAAATAACAGAAGTCTGATTTGTTGTTTTCTCTACAGAAAGTTCCTTGTCACATCGCATGGATTTAATTAGGTTGGAGCCTACGCAGTTTTTCTGCATTTAATCATTTCAGCTGGACAATGTTAAAAAACTATAGCACACTGTTACCAGCTGAATACATTATTACTATAACCACTTAAAGGGCTTCTGCCATGAATCAAGTTAGTATATTCAGTTCAATATTATAAGCAGGGTCCCTTTAATATGATTTAAGTTCAGCCACATCAGCCACAAATATACTGTACATGAATACTCAAGCATGTATTCTTCTCTCACGGTTAAACTAATACCAAATGTGACCTGTCTCAGCAGGAGATAACAGGTTATTCACATTCTCTCTCTCTCTCTCTCTCTCTCTCTCTCTCTCTCTCTCTCTCTCTCTCTCTCTATCCCCCCCCCCCCCCTCTCACACACACACACATGCACACACATACGCACACACTCTGGCACTCATCTGAACCTGGATTTTCCCAAACGTAGTGTAATTACAATAGGATTAGTTAATGCTTGCCAGGTATTAAAACAAGGTGGTTTTAAAGTAGAATATTTGATACATTGTGTGCCTGTGGCAAAGCTGGAGCTCATTTGATATTACTGTACTAAATACTTTCCACATATAATATGCGGTTGTTATCCACCGGTATGGACAATAAAAAAAAGGCTCTGTTAAAAACGCTTCACCTACCCCACATGAGAGTGTTTAAACACCCTTCATATAGATTAGCAATTGTGTTTTACAAGCGTGACATGACATAACTTGATCATGCCACAAACTCATCTGCATTCCTGTGCCTGCATTCCTTCTCAGGCTCCTCCTTCCATACGAGAGGCACATTAAAGGCGAGCAGGACAAACCCCTTCCCTTGGCAAAACCCAGGAAGCAGGAGGGCAGCCAGGAGAAGGCTTCAGGGGCCAAAGCCAAAGGAGTGGGGGCCAAGAAATTGAAAGGCCCCAACAATCCCAAGCAGGGGAACAGAAAGGATCGAGGGGAGACGGTGAAAGGCCAAGAAACATCACAGGTCTGTTCTAGTCCTCTTCCAACTGGTGCTTTACAGAATGGTGCAAGAATGAGTCATAAAACCCAGAAATAAGTTCCGGTTCCCTTGTGTTGAAGTCAATGGGTGTTTGAATGGGGTTTAAGGACTAAAGTTCACCCAATCTCAAGATATTACATCAGTAAATACCACACTAGTACATTTTTAAAAGTGGGTCAAAAGCAGCAATTGCAAACTGTTGGCTAAATGGGACTCCAGGGATTTTCATTAATCAAACTAAAAACAGAAGCGTGAAACTTGTGGTTACCTTTGTACTCCCTAGGATTTTATTTACACCCACCACAGAGCTTATTTTCAACAATAATCAAAGATCAAATATACAAATTCCATCAGCTTTTGGCTGAGGAGGACCAGTGACAATGCTAACTTCTGGGTCCCTGCAAAAATCCATTAGGATTGCCTCTCAATCTGATTCATTTTAACATCCCTTAACATTCATAACAACTGCCCCTTTTCTGCACCCAGGACTCCAAGGGGCAAGACGAGAACCATGAACTCACCATCGGCATCAAGCAGGAGCTAAGCGATGAACCGATTGTAATAGAAGAGGAAGAGTTACATCTAACATTGAAGAAAGAGGAATCTTTGGCAGCGGAGCAGCCGTCTTCACTGTGTCCCAAAGAGCCGGACTGCAGGGCCCCACTTGCTGGTCTCCACCTCCACACAGGGCCTGGTCCCCAGCCTGAATGGAGGCAGATTAGTGAGGCCCTTCAAGGAAAACTCACATGTGAACAGCAAACTGAAGGGCATTTCATTCCTAAAAACCCCTACCTGCCTCACCGCTGGGATCAGAACAAACCTGCTGGACATGTTGCTCTGCCTGAGACCACCTCCAGGGTCAAAGACTCCATAGAAAGTCATGGTGGGAGAGTGGGGAAGGTGCTACCTATGTGTAAACAGGCAGACAAACAGTCTTTAGACTTGAGCACAGATTCCTTCCCCGAGAAAGAAGACTATGGGGTCATTAAGAAGGAGTCTGCCCAAGGCCCTGCACAGATGGCTGCCTACTGCAAAGCCAGTCAGGGGGTCATGTCTCCGTTGGCCAAAAAGAAGCTACTCTCCCAAGTATGCGAGTCCAACCCTTTCTCCTTTACTTCTTCTCTTCATTCTCCACATCCTACAGGTGGTCCTGCCCTCCCTGCCTTGTCAGTAACTGACAGGGAGAAGGAGAAGAGGAAGGGGGAGGAGGAGGTGACAGGGCAGAGGCACAGGTGTGTGTCAGACAACATCCCAGAGGTAGCACCCATATTCAGGCCATCAGTCATCCAGCATGCACAGAGCAGCAAGCCTCACCAACAAGCCACCAGTGGCCTGTCAGAGAGGTGTGCTTCAGGGGAGGTTTCAGAGACTTACAGCTGCCGAACAAGCCACCACCTCCAGGCTCAAGTCAGTCCTCCATGGCAGCCCTATCTCCCCCGAGCCCGTACACAGGACAGTGTGGAGAACGCTGGGGAGAAGCTACTTCAGGGCCCAGCTGCTCAGACTAGAAGCTATGCAGGCGACTGCTACTCGTCCCCTCACCTTCACAGTCTGTACAGGCAAACTGAGAACTGCCTGAGCCAGGACAGGATTGCTGGCTTCCCCAACGGAGAACGGAGGGAGCACTACACCAGAGAGCGTGAAGGCAGCCAGGGCTTTGTTTGTGGCAGCATGGAGCAGGAAGGCTTAGCCTACAGATCTCACTACAGTGACAAAACTCCAACACATGGAGATAGTAGAGAGGCAGAGGATGAGCCCAGAGACTTCACAATTTCTAAACCTCTTTCTCAGCGAATGTCATCCTTCTCCAAGCCCTCTTTCTGCAATCTCCCTTATTCCATCATGCACCAGGGTTTAGATTCCCACCCTAAGGCATGCCGAGTTCCTCCCATGACCATCTCCCCTCCCAAACAGAGCTCAGCAGAATCATCGCAACCATTCCCCAGCCCCAAAGCTTCATCTGATACAACCCTCTCTAGCCCTATCCGACCCAGTAAACGGAACCTAGTGGAACCTGACGGTGAGGAAGTTCCAGAGAGGAAGGTCCGCGTGGTGACACCGATCCACCCTGCTTGCGCTATCCGACGTAGCGACCCAGAGGAGCTAAAACCAGCTGAGCCGGCCCATGCTGTTCACCTCAACAACCATCTCCCTGAGGGCCACCCCACAACGACCTACCCACCACCTCACGCTGCACCCCTTTACCCAGGCATGTACCCACACGGCAGCCTGGTATCACCAGGAACCCAGGACGGGCTCCAGCAGCATCCGGGTCTGCAGTACCTGAAGAGCCAGTCAGCAGTTTCCCCCCTGGTGCCTCCCTTAGCCTTCCACTCCATGATGCTCCACAGGCAGCTGCTGGCCTCCAGCCCAAGCCCGCACCACTTCTACAGGCATCCAGGTGGCGCTGCTCTGTATGGGGACTTATTGCACCACCTGTACCCTCTTTCCACCCTCCCACCACCACAGCTGTCCTCGGTACACCCCAGCACCAGACTTTAAGGGAGCGAGCATTATTTGTTGCTCCCTTTCCCCTCCTCAGAGACATTTCTGTCTCTCAGCCAGAAAAAACACAAACACTGAATATGAAACTTTGGCTGATTACAGAGCGATAAACTGATCAGTGAGGCAGACTGAAAATTCCATTTCCTCTTTTTATTTGTTTATGCATTTGTTTATATCCTTTGCACTGTTCTGTTTTTTTTTATTACCACTTACTGTATCGTTTGTTGTTGTATCCTTATTTGCACAATTCTCATTTGTATGTGCTCACAAATTCGTTTGCCGCTCTCAGTCACCACGAGTCAGGTTGTTGCGATGGACATGTGAAAAGTGGAGGGCAACAGAGAAAAGCCATTTGTTTACTGCGTCTGAGGGCTAAACTTTGTTGCTTAAAAACACTACAAGTAACATGACAATGTAAATGAAATTCTTTGTATCCAAGAGGTGTGTTCACCATCGCAAAAAAAAAAAAAAGAGAAAAAAAAGAAAGCATTAATACACTTTGGGCAGCCAGTGGTGTTGTATCTGTTTACATGTCTCCACGCCTGGAGCTGTCGCCTCTTTGTGCCACAGTAAATCCACCTGGACTCCTCAGTGTAGAGATGAACACCCACTGCTGCGCAAGATACAGTTTTACCATGACATTCAGAGGTGCTGTGCATGACAGACGTACTGTAGATTCTACTCAGTTCAGGTTTTTACTCAAGTTATTTTTCAGTCGAGATACAACACAAGCAGTTCAGTCCAAATCTCAGATGAAATTTTTTTGTTTAAGTTAAAGCCGTACTTCACCCGACAAGTTTTGCTTTTCAAGTTCTTAAAAATACGTGTCTTGAGCTAACGGAGATGTTTTGTCCCTCCCGCGTCATCTGTCTGTGACTGAGCCGCCAGAGTTCGTGGCGTATGTTTAGCTTGAAGCTAATGGCAACCTGTGGTTAACAACAGCATCAAAACAAGAGTAGCTGACTGGTTTCACTCAAACTAAAAAGTGTTAAGGTTTATTTTGTGCTCAAATCAAAGCGTTTATGGATTACTGATCATACGACTGGATAAAGATGAAGCCGATTATTCCGGACCAAGCAGTTTGCCACGCATGACAGTTCAGCTGTTGTTGTTTTGCTGTAGCTGTGCTTAGTTGACTTCAGCTTCAAGCTAAATATACATTTTCTGCATATCCTCATGAGCTCATGATACCTATTTGTGGGTCATTGAAAGGCAGAGGAAAAAAAACAACAACACTTTTTTTGTTGAAGTAGGGCTTTAATGAACAGCAGTTTTATTTTAGTTTTTTCTAACTCTCAATTGAAAGTAAATTCTGCCTGTGTGACAAGTAGCCGCTTGTTTTGTGTGTAGGACCAGCATAATGAAGCGGCTGTCAGCTGCTGAATGCTCACCACAAGAAATCAGCATTTCATCTTTTGTGTTCTCGACTTGAAACGCTCTTGTTTTGGTGAACAGACTCTTTTTATCCTGAAAAAGTCTCACTGTATGATTTGATAGGAATGTTGTCACTTAAGATATTATTGCTTTGCAAATATCTGTGCCTTTCGCAGTCTTGGAGTAGAACTAGCACTACAGTTGTTAAGGTTTATCTTCTGTAGCAGGGTAGGAATTTCAATATTACTGTCACTCTTGTCTGAAATGCAGTGCACAGAGACTCAGAAACCCTACATACCTGGCTATCAGACACCAGACTTGATTGGTAAGGCACAACGTTTTTATACAGCCAGTTTATGATTTAACCTGATGATTAGTATTTGTGCTTAAAATCTGCTTAGCTTTACTGTGACAGGCAGTCATTATAGAGAAAACCCTGTGACAATGTACTGGTAGTTGATATCGAAGCAGGTCTGGTGTCTGTCATCGGCAGGGCATGTGTGCTGTATGTGTTTTCTAGCAGTGATGAAAAGGTACCAGACGCCATAAAAATAAGCCTACCACGCTCTGTAGCCTGAGGTGCAAAGACAACACCTGCTCTGGCTTTTAACAACCACTATAATTGCAATCCAGGATAGTCGAAATACATCGTGAACATGTCTGGTGTTTCAAAAGAAGAAAAAGAAGCTGTAAACCTCTATGTGTAAAGTTTTACTGAATACTTAAAGACATTCATTTTTGATTATGTACTGTACATTACTGTGTGTAGGTGAAACTGGCGTCTGTACAGAACATTCATACGGGATCAATTTCATGGCAAACCCCTCTTTCTTGTCTTATTTTCTGTGTAAATAGCACTGTAGATAGTACCGCGTGGTTGTTATCATATAAACTGTTATAATCTGTAAATAGTATAAAAAAAACAGTATAAAAGTCGGTTACACAATCTAGCTGTGTCCTTGTTTGCTCTGTTTCAAGGTCACTGTGATCATGTTAGATTTAAACAAACACTACAAGCTGAGAATTCGGATGTTGTCGTTTCACTTTTTGTTTTGTTTTTTTTTCCCATTTATGTGCATCTGAAAGTGTTTTTTGATACAGTAGCCATCTGTTTACCAATCACCCAGCTGGCGAGCAAGACAAAAAAATAAAGACATTTTTTATGATATGACCTCCTGTATATTTAATTAAAATATTTTACTATCTATACGTGTTTCTTCAGTTGTGTTATTTAAATGAAGTGCAAATAAATGGGGAGGGCTGTTTAATGCCAGTGTACTAATGTCAATGCAATGTTCTTCACTGCGGAGTAAATGCAGTGTGAGTGGGGTTTATTACTGTAATACCATTAACTGGCTATGAGATTCCATTCGCCTTCACAACAGGCCACTTCTGGGCTTGCAGCCAGAGAAGCCTCTGATATTTGCTGCAGCAGAGCAATGTGCCAGTGCATGTGTCTCTATGGGATGTGTGTTTGGCTGTAATAAAAGCTATGATTCGACTTTTATTATTATTTACCCCTGGTAAACCTTTACCGTGAAAAATATTCAGTAATATTTCCAAGATCAGCACAAAACAACAAAAAATAAATAAATAAAACACACACCAAAAAAACAAAAAACAAAGGTTCACCGGGGTGGAATGTCATCTGTTTTATTGCCGATCAGCAATAATGAAAAAAATACAGTTCGTGAATAAATGAGAAAATTGCACCTTTTGTCAAACTACAACATTTGCAACATTGTACGCCAATCATAGTGGTCTAGGAAAAGATTAATGTATTACTGCGAACATAAGCAAATATCGACTTACACTCTAAATAATTGATTCACTAAAAGTTACATTGAGATGACAAGGCAATAAACTACAAAAACAAATTACATATTTGGAATCAATAAACCCACAAACTATTTCCATGAAATGTTATTGTTGTTGTCGTACGTATGCAAACAAGTACAGAGGAAGCCAAAGAAACGGAAATATCTTGCAACGAGGTCACTGTTCCTGTAATTAATTAAGGTTACTCCGCCTAAAACATTCATTTGTAGCTAGAATATACTACTTAGCTTTACTTCCCACAATTTCGATCTCAACTCCACAATCAATTTTCTTTTTCACAAGATAACTTGTTTCCTCAACTTGATTGATTTGTAGCCACTAATTAATTCCTCTAAATGATTCAGTGTGCAGGAAAAAGTTGTGAATCGAAAAATATTTTGTGGCCACAAGTGGAATTTTTCTCCCAAGATAATACAGTAAATTGTTCCTGTGCTTTGATTAATTAGTATAAATATCTTGCTCACCACATATTGGTTAATTTGTGACCATGAGATGTACCTCATCCCACAATTTGAGTCACAAGATAATAAGGAAACTCGCTCCCATGCTTTGATAAATTTGTGGGAAGAAGTTACGCATTAGGGCCACAAATTCATCAAACCGTGGGAATGCTGCCCTAAATTTATCCAATGGTTGGAACAACTATCGTTTTCTGTCAACAAAATATTTTTTTCCCACTTTATGGCCACTCTGGGATTCTATAAGTAATAGAATTTGAAATAAAAAAGTTAGTTGTTTTGTTTTTTAAACACACAAATATAAATTTAACTCATTTGTTAGACTTTGAAATGTTTTTCTCTCAGTCGATCACATGTTCAGCCTCTAGTGCACCTAATTTCAACTGAAGGTGGATGAGAAATGTTGACGGAATGAATCGAATGTGGAATTTGGGGGTTGTTCCTCTCTACACACGCTAAATACGATCATTTTGGCCATAATCATTCAGATGTAATTATTCTTCCCTTGTCGCTCCTCATATGCGGCACAAATCAAAGCGGCTCGTGTACTGGAATTTGGTCACACACCCTGCCAGTACTGAGCTGTATATTGAGCTGCTTCTCCTTTTGTGCAATTCATTCTGGGTCCTTTTTAAGACTTAAACTAAATCCCCCTGTAATCACCAAACAGGCGCGCGCACACACACGATCTACATCTTACCTCTTGATTAAATAGAATTAAGAGGGCAAGACTTAAAGAAAATGCAATTGCAGCTTTCATCACGCTGCTTTATATCCAACCAGGCAATTTCTGAAAAAGTAGCAGAAGCCAATATTTGTAATTATGAAGAGGATTCTCCAACGTGTGTTGGTTAAGTGGCTACTTAGTGTGTGGCAGTATTTTTTAAGCTTCAAAACACATTTGAGTCACACAAAAGCCTCATTCATTTATGCTCACAGCGTTTATAGGCTGTGTTAAATTATGTTGGACAAACTGTGTAGCCTGTGAAAAACCAAGGTCACTCCATTATTAAGACCTCTGGGAAATGAAGAAGTCACATTAGTGCTTGCAACTGCTCCTAAAATCTCGCTCCTTCCAAATCAGCTATAGTGGTCATAAAGTCGTCACAGTAAGTGGAATAAGTCAATAGTTCCAAAAGGAATGGCTCTTCCACAGTCAGTCCATGGATCAATTCCAATTTGAGTGCTTTTGCAAAGGCTCTTTCTTTAGTCGGCGTTCCAGTGGCAGGGCTGAGAAATAAAGTCTTTCCATTTTACTGGGATGGATGACGACGTGAACCTGAGCCAATGTTCAGCTTTCAATTTCATCTCTGCGTTAGCTGCTCAAGAAAAAAGAAGAAGAAAAAAAAAACCTCTCATGGAGTGGAGCTGGAGTTTTATCAATTCAATTTTGATAGTGTGATCATGAGGTGTCGTCAGGGATCTGGGTTGTCTTGATGGACATCGTGATCCTTAGGTTCAAAGAGTAGTTTTATGTTTTATTTGCTAGTCTTGATATCCGTCCACTTGATGTGAAGATGGAGCTGGTAAATGGTTAGCTGGCTCTCACCAAAGCTAAAGAACAAGCACCTCTGACTCGTTCTTGGCCAGGAACACTGACTCTCTGGAGACGTGACCAGGTGACTGTCCTCTAAACAATGCTACGCTAAGCTAAATGTTCCCCTCACGCTAGCTTCATGGTGTATAGACAAGGTTTAGGGCTTTTTGGGAAAAAAAAAAAAAATCAAGTTTATTAGAATCAAATGTTTAACATCAGAATTATGACCTGTTCTAACAGTGTGACTATTTTTTTTCCCGCACTAAAAACATTCACACAAAAACATTTGGCTTAACAGTATTTTTGAAGGATATTCATCTGGTCACATGACATCAGAAAGTCCCCACTCCTGGCCAACAAATAGTTAACGGGTGCTTCTTCCATTACCAGGCTAGCTATTAATCTCTCCTCTAAGTCCTCTTGCAGTGCCTTTCATCTTCTCATCTAATTCTCAACAGAGAAATTCAGCCCTTTAACAATGAAGTAGTCGTTAATGTCAGGACCACAGCAGAATATCACACCAACACTGTGGAGGTAAAGTTCAATTATTAGGATCTAAAGGCTGTATTCTTCTCATGGCAGTTCGATGGTTAAAATCAGGACATTCAGATGTTGGGAGGGTGAGGTCACATGGCTTTCAGATTCATCCTCTCTCTGAACGACTTCCTCAGTTTGCTCTTGGGTGCGGTAACTGGACCAGGACCATGACCGGGTCTGACAAAGCCGTGTTCACCTGTGACTTCATGTTTCTGACATTCCAGCTGCTGGAGCGGAGGCTGACTGTGTGGTTGGACATCCAGGACACCCAGTGGAGCGTTTTTGCGGCTGAGTGCTCCAGCTCCTCCCACGTTGTTCCGCTGGAGCTGCTGGATGATGGCGGAGAATTTAGCATCCAGAGACGGTCTGCCAGTTTTGGACTTAGTTGCTAAACGGGAAGTGCTGGAGTTCTCCTTTTCCTGGTATGACGGGGGAGGAAGAGGATGAAGAGAAGCATAAGGGGGAGGTCTAGCTGGCCTAGGTGGGGGAGCATAATGTTCCTTGATAGAGGGAGGGGGCGGAGCACGCCGCTTCTTGTTGCTAATGGGTGTAGAGCTTGTACTGGTGATTGGGCTGGAACAAGGGGTGGAGGCTTTGCTGTTGGACAGAAAACTCTTCTGCACGACCACAGAATGGGATCCATCAAACAGAGTAGACCAGTTAGGTTTCTCTTTCTCCTCCTCGCGACCAATTAGAAAGCGGCCATCCGTCTCCTCGATCTTGTTGTGGATGATGTCTGTGATGCTCTCAAACTTGCCTGGTGAATTTATACCTGCAATAAACCAAATACATGAAACCGAGACATCCAGGTTGGGAAACCTTGGATCTATTTCAACACTAGTTATATCATCAAAAGCTAGGAAAAGAGACAAGGCAACACAAAAGAATCATGAGCACATAAAATATTCCCAGAATACAAAATTTAGTAACATGCGCTGAAAATGAAACAAATATGCATGGCTAATCAATCTCTCTGACTAGTTTCTCCCTTTGATCTCAGGGTCCTGACTTTGATCTCTGACTTACTCCTGACATTACAACATGCCCGCCTCTTCCTACTGCAGAGCTTACAGTGTGAGGGGTAGGACTGCTGGTTGTGTGACAACACAAAACCTCCTCCACATTCTCTGACTTTGATCTCTGTGATTCTGTCTGTCATCTCAGTCACAACTTCGCCTGAAACCGTCTCTCAACTTTGATCTCTGACTGCTTTGATCTACATACGGACAGAGACAAAGCCATCCAGAACCTTGTCCATCATCTCAATGGTTCTCACCCTGAAACTTGGCGTTGCAATTTTCATAAGGCACCAGAAATGAACATGCCAACTAGTATCATATTTTCAATACATACGAACGTAAATATGTCTCGTCAAACGTTTGACATCACACAGAGAAATATCTGTTTTTGGCTCCGCTTACTGAGGTCGTTGTAGAACGAGTCAGCTTCCTTGCTGAGGAAGAGTGATGGTTTCTGTGGTGATGCAACCTCGATCTTCATTAACCGCTCGCAACAGTGCAGCCACTGGCCTGCTCGAAAACAAGGAAAAGGGAAATAAAGGTTTTAAAATCTGTACGGGAATTTGAGCCAAATGTATGAGCAAAAAATAGCCTAGCCAAAACAAACCATCCTGTAGCTTTTATGTAGTAACCTTCTCTTGCATGTCTACAAGGAAACACACTTACTTTGATCATAGAGGTGCTGCTGGAGGGCTTCGAGCCAGACCTCCAGCTCCTCCCTGGTGTCTGTGGTGAAAATGATGGTCTGAGATCCCTCTGATGAAGGGTTGACGATGGACAAATTCCTGGATTTATGGCCTGCTGACTCCTTCTCCATCACACGGATGCGGGTGTCCTGTAGAGACATAATGTTCAAATGAGAGCACGAGGCAGGATGAGAGCACATCACATTGGGTTCTTTTGCAATAAATATGGAAAGCCATGATTTGAGATTCAAACAAATAATAATACATTAAGTTGTATTTTATACAAAATTCCACAAACCAGACAACAGAAGGTGTTGAAAGTGGTGACAGTAACCTTGGTCAAACACCCCTAATGTCATTAGAGGAACAGTTTAGTATTTCCACAGTTTTCATTGGTGTTGATTACTTGAAAATAAAAATCATTGTACATTTGTGAGCTTAGCATGAAACGTGCATGCCTGCCTTTCACAGAGTCACCATAAGTGGCCGAGAATGGGAGACTTAAGTTTACTCCTGCTCTTTGCCTTCTTTTTTTGGAGGTGCTTTTGGAAGTTTCTATTCAAGGTAGCCGATATAAGCTGTGGGTGGTGATCACTGGTCTCTGACAGCAAGGTAGCTCTGGGTTTGGTCCCGTTCGTCCCAGCATTTTTTGGATGCTCTTGCCATGTGTGGACTTCATTCTGATTTCCCCAACCATCAAAGACATGTATGTCAGGTTAACACTCCCCGACAGAGGGATCTGGAGATGGTCCCTGAGCGCTGCACACACCCGCTCACTGCTCAGCAGAGGATGGGTTAAATGTAGAGGACAAATAAAAGCTTCTCCTTAAAAGCCAGCAGAGTGTTTTGCTCTGTTATCACTGTGGTATTACATTTTTCATTTGAATGCTGAACGCATTTACACAACTCCATCGTCTTGTTTGCTCTACATCATTCAGATGAGAGTTTTAGATTAGCCAGAGAGCTTTGGAAATCTTTTTATAAAAAATAAATAAATAAATAAAAAGTACAAGCACAGAAAGTAGTTAGCCTGTTATCAAAAAGTCCACATGCAAGAATAAATACAGCAATAACATGCTTTTTCTAATCCCATCATTACATATATAGGACTCAAGTCTGACGAGAGGGTCTAAAGAGCTCTTCCGTCTTGGTGTAGCACACTGGTTTCACTCAAGTGATCCTCAGATTCAAGCATCCTGACAAGACAATTATTCTCTATTCACTCCAACTTGAGTAAACAAACATGGCCCAACAGCTTGGGTAACTTGAGAGCAGTGAAATCCTGCAGTACTACTTAGTAAATCCACTTGTAACACTTCTTAACATTCTCTTATGAGCCTTGTATTTTCTCATGCTGATACAGTGGTTGAGGCTATTTTTATTCTAAAAGCTTAACAGGGCAACTGAGAATGAAATGCAAATGAGTGTGTGAAACATGAAGGTCACAGTCTCCACTGCTGTCTTACCTTGTTGATGGGTACATTGAGAGTGGGTTGCACTTTAGCATCGATTTCTTCTGGGGTAAAGTAACAGGACAAAAAGCCACCACTCAAGACACAGTACAGGCTGCAGCAGCGGTATAGACCCTCCACACTTTGCTGCAAATCACAAGAGACACACAGAGGAACAGTTTAACCTAATCACAAGTTTTGGAGTTATTGCTAAAAAATAGCAGCGATGCACACACCTTTTGGCTCAGGTAGCCAGCCATCATACTCTGTGTCATACAGCTAGGCTGGGCCACCAACTTGCAGCAGAGGTTTCCATAAAGTGGGAGCCAGGACGACCACTCAGCTGTGGGGTGAAGATAAACATAAACCCAAAATCCAAAATCCTCACGTAAAATTCTCACTGATTGCAAATGAGTGAACTTTGCCTTTTGTATTCTATCTATGTGGTTTACGTTGCATGTACTGTTTCTAATTCTATCTTTTATCCTTTTCATCTTTCATTTCCTGGTTAGGGACCACATATATGAATCAGCATTCTTGCTAACTCTGGAATGTTTACATCATGTATTTCATACTTATGTTCATTGATGCGCATTGTTGCTATCAAATAAATACAAAATGGTGAGGATAACTTCTGGGTCAGCCTAGAAAAATACATCCTCCCTATAGCACAATAGAGAGATGAGAGTGGTTTCTGTCACATCACTATTTAAATGTCACAGAAATGTAAAAAAAGAGAAAAAACAACAACAAAATATTCACAGATGTACATTCCACGGGAAATATTTACCTGTCAGAACACTGACGGCTATAAAATATGATCTCCTTACATCCCCAGATATTATATTTCTTACCATCTTGGAGGACAAAGAGGGAGTGAGACTGAAATTCGCCGTCAGCCTCAGGCAGGTTCATTGTTGTGTGGGCCAGCACGTTGTACTTGGCTCCACTGGTACAAGGAGACACAAACACAGAGTTTAACATATGTTCAGTCACACTGCACTGACTTTATTCCTCTCCCTCTCCTCTGCAGATCAACGCTTAACTAAAACTCCCAACAATAAATAATGATCGTGACAAGCTAATGTACTCTAAAACACCAACGCAAGCACATAATCTACTTTGTTTTTGATCAATCACCTCCTTGTTCAAAGGCATCCAAATGTCTCTGGAGTGTCACCAGAGGCTCTAAATATTTAATGTTTTCCACTCAAGTAGATTTGTGATGGAACATTAAAACAATATGCCTTTATAAAATAATTAAATTAATATCACAAACAGGTCATAAAAAGTAACATTACCCCTTACATTGTTTAAGCCATATTTCTCTCTCTTTTTTGGAATAGTTTGTTTACGAACTTGTGGAGTGACTCTACAGTTAAAAACATTGTTCCAGTGACAAGTTTTATTGGAGTAGCTCACAGAAGCCAAAAAAAACAAAACTGAGAGCCAGGAGTTTGTGTTGCATGACAACATGATACATACGAGGGAATTGGGTTGTACTGCAGGAAGGCGTCAGGGTCTGGAGTGTCCAGCAGGGGGCAGAGTTTCTTCCCAGATGTCTTTCCAAAGGAGTTACGGAGCTTCTTGGCCAGTTTTTTTGGTGTGTTTACCAAGGTGAGCTCTTCCTCCAGGGCACAGCTCCACAGCTCCACCCTCAGCTCAAACTGAGGAACTGCCTCTTTACTGTCAATGGAGACAGAAATATTTCCACCTGAACATAGCAGAGAAACCGCACCATCTAACCTTGATGGCTATCTGTTTTTAGGCAGAAACGAGTCCTGTAGTGTATAGAAAAAAAATTGTGCATACGGGCATTTAATGATAAAACTTCAAAAACTGAGTACAGTTATTTTCGTCATTTTATTCTCAGTTCATTAGCTGGGTGAAAAGATGCAATCCATACTTACAAGATGGCGACTTCCTCAAAGCAGATGTCAGTGACCGACCTGTCCACCACCGCCAACTTGGTGTCAAACACCTCAGAGCCAATCTGCATCAGACAGAACACCGCCACCCGCCGAGAGCCTGGCGGTACATGCGCGTTGACACAACAAGCATTCATAACAGTAGCAAAGCTAAACAGAAGATATGAATAAAGACAAAATAAAGATGAACTCACTGCCTCTGTTGTTAAAATGATCCATATCCTTCCACATCAAAGGAATACGCAGCCCTAGAAAGAGAATAGATCCCATTTGTGAAATAACACTCTCAATAACAAATGGTCTTTGTCCATTTTGTCAAAAAAATGTTACATGTACATTTTATTTTCATGTTTGTTTGTTTTTTTCAAGGGGAAGTGAGCAGACACTCATTTCTGTGTGATCCAGGACAAAAGGGAAGCGATCTTACCAGATAAAGCAATAGTCCCATCACAGGGCACACGGTCATCAGCATACCTGAAATAAAATGTAGAAATTACTGTTACAACACATCTCAACAAATTCCAGTAAATCACTTCCTCACTGCTACTGTCTCCGTTTTAAGATGACTAAACAAATCTATGACAAGACTTTGTCGGGAAAATATAACGGTAAAGGGGATTTCTGGATGTTTACAGATGTTTTGAGTAATTTCAACATGATATAATAGACACGTTATCCATCTTTACCTCCTGCCTGCTCCAGTCATACCCTGCTCCTCCTTCCTCCTCTGCAGCTGGGTGAAGTACGCCTTGATCCTGGCGTTGCAGGTCAGCAGGTTCTTGGAGGCGTTAAGAACCTGGTCTCTCTTACTGCAGGCCAGAAGCAGCTTGTAGGCTCCCTCTCGCATCCGTAGCTCAAAGTCCAGCTTCTCTTGAAGGCTGGAGTTCTTTTTGGGAATAACATGACAGCATATTAGGACATCACACAAGCTCCTCACACCTTTAAGGCTCTCCGTTGCCTACTATCTCTGTTCTTTCAGAGCCTTCAGTTGTTCTTCTCCCTGCCTCTGGAAGTCTCTCCCAACAGACATCCGTAATACTGATTTCAAGTATACTTTTTACATTAATGTTGAATTCATTTACACATTTAGTTTTTACCTACTCTCATAAACTATTGCTCTGTTGTATTTCACAATTTCTTGACCAGTAAATGCCTTCCTATGATGACCGCAAACATGTTGATTAAGCTAAAAGAGAGTGCACATGCCCTTTTAGGTTGTTATGGCAACGGCATCAAAAAGCAAGTGCAAGAAACATACGGTATTCAAAAACAGACAAGACAAGACTTCTAAAAACTGATGACTATGAAGTGGAACAGAGGGAGAGCATAAAACAAACCTCTCTGAATTTATTGCAGTTGGAAAATGTCAAATAACTACACTGGTGTGATTACAGTGAAGCATCATGCAAGATGGGAGCGCAGTGAATGTAATTGCATGATTTTATCAAAAATAATATCGAGGATGGAACACGCAAATGTATGGGTGACATTATGGGAAAGAATAAAAGCAGCAGGGAAGGTCAAGGCTACCTAAACGAACTATTGCTTCAATGGAGAAGGATTATATCGGATATTGTGGGCAACAATATCTGTATGTCATCGACATCTGCAGATGCTAATCAATGTTTCACTTTTTTGACATTAAAGGAAGGCAGAGCAGAAACTAACAAAATCATTATACTAATCCTAGTGTAGGAAGTAACCAGATATCTGAACAAAAGAAGCAGCTACCCTGCTGGATTACTGGCCTCACTGGTGTTATCCCTGGGAATAACCAGTTAACCAACCTGTAAGAAATTCACGTAATAGTTAATTGGGCAACACAAGTTATAATATTAGCTTGTTTCGCTACGTTGTCGTTGCGCTTTGGTTCCCATTCACCGTCGACCGAGCTGTCATGATGACGGCAGAGACGTATATAATAATCACCCCGTCGCCTCTCTCATACCTCCCTTTGGAGAAACAAAGTACTCTGTCGTATTTTCTTCCTTTTGATCTCCATATCCACCGCAGAACCAGCCGAAATTAACGAGCTGGCGTTTCCGTGTCGTTTGGAATTTTGAACGTCCCGCTGGTCGTCCATGTTTTCTCCCCATTCGCTAGCAGCGCGAGCGCATTCCTGCTTCTCCTACGCCCCTACAACGGACGGGGATGTTCGATTTGTTTTACAGCGTTTGCCGTACATTGGTAAACACATCGTTATCCCCATTAAATATATAAACAGATTTGATAATACTCCTTCGGATATTGAATATTTAATACCAGTGAATAGTCACATTGTTTGCTGAACCAATCATATTGCATATTTTTGATCAATTGTGGAATACCTTCTCTTGAATACGAATGGGGTTTAAACCACCACTTAAAAACGAAAATAAAGATGAATCAGCGGCTGTTAGTTAAGTGCAGTGAGAAAGCTTCCACTAATATGGATAGAATGACAAAAAATTATTAAATCACACTTGCTCGGATATACATTTCAGACATTAGAGGACAAAAACGACTCCACCTTGCCGGTCCGGTACGTCCAAGACATCATAATAAAGTGCTTCCACGCCGGCATTGCGTCACCGGGGCAAACAAAACAGGGATGGACCGTTTTCGGGTTTGAATTTAAAGCCAGCAAAGTAAAACAGATGAATTACGACGTTTATTTGTAAGATTACAAAAACATAACAAAGCAAAGCAAATGAATAAAAAACGAAAAAGAAGGAAGAAAGCGTACAGATTTGTCCAGATTTATCCATCCATCTGAAAAAGCTTATAATTATATGGTGCAATTTCGTCCCTATATCTGGTATGATGATGTTTATTTAGCACGTACACAACACAACAGAAACGATAAAAAAACCCGATAAAATCGAGTATTACACAGTTTTGGAAAGGAGTCTTTATACCGTTGTGTTTTATACACATTAGGCTTTTTTAAGTTGTGAAAAGTTATTTGATTCCAGGGCATACTTATTCAGCACATCAATCCGCATGACACCACTTTCCTTTTTTTTTTCTTCTTTTTTTCATTATTTTAATCACTGATTTATGTACCAGCTGTGCACAGCTGATGGCACATCTGCATCACCCAGAAACCTGACCGCTGAGACCAGGAAACCCGCCCACTCTGTTCTGCCTGACGAAGGCTTCTGGTCGTGTTGGAAGCATCCATGGCTGGAAATGTAGACGCTGGCGCTCCTGAGGAGGATGGACTCTTTGTATCAAGCTAAACAGAGTGGGGACCCACAAATCCGGAAATGATATCTGCTGTCACAATTAAAAGGTACGTTGTTTAAGTTAAACATGCAAGCAAATACATAATCCTCTTAGCCAGTGTACAGAGACATTGCTGCCATCTGTGGTGTAATTTATTTGCACCTCCCCTGCCATAGGTGTTTTATTTTGTAGGCAACATGTCATAATGTAGCTCTGTCTTAACATAATCATGGTGATTATATAAATATGTCAAAATTGTTATGATATTTGAACAGATTCAGGTTTTTGCTGACCTAGGTCAGAATTCGCGCTAAAACAGAGACAAAGTTACCATCTTAGAATGTCCCTCTTGACAAGTCAAACTTAAATTGCTGTCCCTTCAAAAACTAAATCTATTTTTTTTCACATGAACCAGAGAGGATAAGATGGGTATTAGTTAACAGCCAGTTGTGTTTTGTTTTTGTGTCAAAGAATATGGGCATTGACTTAAACTAATTTTTCTCAGTGTGACCGATCATATAAATAAATATTTTTAGATATTCACATAATGGAAGAAACTGTATGATTTTATAGCATCCTGTACCAAACCATAAATTAAAAACAAACACACACACACACACACACACACACACACACACACACACACAGAAAAAAACACTCCATATGCAATCAAAGTTTTAATATGCATGGAAACTGAGATTATTTTTGGTTCCAAGGGGAAACAAAGGTTAGATTGTGTGTATCTACTGAGTATGCAGTGCACACACACACACATACACACATATACACACACACATACACACACACACACACACACATTGATGGTTCATTATCTCCACTATTGCAGGGAATGTTAACCATATATGACAATGAAATGCAGTTGCAGCAATGTTTATGTTATATTTTCAGCTCATGCTAAGGATGCAATTGTTTGTTTTGTGATGTACAAATAAAAAATGAATCACCCCAAAACTGCGAACCCCAATACAATTAATAATACAGGATTGATTCATATATTTTCTCCTGTTTACTCTGGTGCATGTGCAAAATGAAATAGACTTTGATGCACTGTTTTCATATAATTGTTTTTTTCCAGATGGTCTCCTCTAACTAACAGATTTTGGGAAACTCAACATCATAATTATCCTGAACTGTGCTACTCAGTCGATTTAAACCGATCTCATGGCTTTGGTCGCGCTGGTTTTATTTTGAAAGTTAAGAAAGGAACTAGTGGTTTCCATGACAGTGACGTTCTCTGGGACGTGGGTCTGCTGTGTGCTGCTGCTGCTGCTGGGAGTAGCGACCGCGGGAGAGAGGAGGCCGACGCACGGAGCCAGACAGAACTGCGGCAGCTACTGCAGGGCAGGGCTGTACACATACACACGTACACCAGCAAAGACCAGGGTAAGAGATGATACATTACAGTTTTATCCCGTGAACTACGCCATTTATTTACTCTTATTTTAGCTGTAGTGAAGTTTATGGCTGAGAAAAAGAAAAAAAAAAAAGATTGAGCCGCATGTAGGATGTTTAAGGTTTTTCCAGTGTTGATACAAAATTATCCAAGAGGACACGGCAAATTTTCCATTTTTTTATATTAAAAGATTAATTCTTGCCCAATATTTATGTTGACTTTTTCAATAAATAAGCTAATTTGGTAGTAGTAGGCTAACAGACTCGCTGTTGGCTAGCTGGATGATCCACTATTGTCAGCAGCAGCATGACCAGCTCCGCCTTTGTAAAAGAAGCGACACAGCCTCCACAATCTGTTCCCTCTATACAAATACCGGCTAGAGTTACTCGCACCGCTACTATTATCCTTTATTGACCATTTTTGCTGCTAGTCGCATCCCTCTGTAGCCACACGGAGGCTATCGAGACGGGATGCACATCAATGGAGGTCGGTCACATTGGACGCTTTGTGTTTATCTGACGGGAAACATGCTAGCATCTTGGGCTTCTTATTCTTCCTATCTGAAGGATACATTAAACGACTGGACATTCAGTGTAGCTGGGGTTTGTTTCCCGATCCAGGACCCCCTCCTTTACCTCCTCCTCCTCCTCCTCCTCCACCACCTCTATGTGCAGGCTTTGTTTTCGTGGGGCAAATGAAGCTGGCCTACATGCATCCGGTCTCTTTGTGTTGATGACTTTAATTTTTTCTTGATGTCATCGTAACATAAGATTTTAAAAGTTTTTTTTGGAGGGGGGGATGTATTTAAGTGATATTAAAGTATGTGAAGCTTTAGGAATTTAGGAGCATAACTACTCAGCAGGTTTGCCTTCTTTGCATTTTTTTTTTTGCACCAATAAAAGAAATACAAATCAGTGCCACTGAGTAAAGTATAGATATGTGCACTAAATGTCTAATGAGCATGTGACAGGTAAAAGTTTCTAATTCATGATGAGTGTATTTTAGGTTCCCCAATTGTTAAGACCAGTTGGTCGCAGCCGAATGTATTCATTAATCTTGTATTTATTAATGATGTATCATAATTCAATTGATTTACAGGGATGTACCATTCTAGGGCTGATCTTTTCCTTGTTGACCACCATGGGCCATCTGCAAATGAGATCACATTGACAGATGGTCGTGGCCAATGTTTATGTGTTGAAGTGAGAGGTTAAAGGTCATTTCAGTTATGTATATCATCAAATAATCAAAGATGGTGGCATCAAGTGCTAAAAGACTCTAAAATAGTGGAGGTTATTTTTTTTATATGCTCATTTTGTTTCCCGGGGAATACAAATCAACTCATCAAGAACATTTTTTAAAATATAACCCATCTACATCAGCTGTCGAATAAATTATTGTTCGAATCTGTATATAAATCTGTATTGATACTGATCCAGAATCAGTGCTTCCCTGTCAAATTGTGTCCTGTGACTTGATGCATTCCTGGTCTGGGTTTATATGACAGTTCCATGTCCTGGACTATAACATTCATTGAAAGCTGGAGAGCTTTTACCTTGTACACACCAGTGACTCTGCTTAGACTCTTACTCCTCTTCCTCCCTCAGCTGTAAGAATTCAAATATATTTGGGCTGGAGCCATGTGCAGATAATACCATCCAGTCCAGCTTTTCTCTCTCTTCTACTTTCCCTCTCCACGTCTCCTTCCTGTCCTCTCTGCAAATGTGGCCAGTTGCATGCTGGGCGGCTCCGACAGGCAGTTGCATTTTTAAAAACTGTGTCAGTACGGTTGTTGCCTCCTCTGTGAGGAAATGTGCACCGCAGCACTGCCCTTGCCTGCCTCCGTTTGAGTCCACTGACACAGATCCAGGTCAGATAAAAGGGCAGGAAATGTTCATAAAAAACTTTATTTTTATATCTTTTGTTGGATTCTTTTGGATGGTACTGGTAGACCAGTTACTCTGTTTGTTTCATTCAGATTAAAAACAACTACCACAACATAGTCTCAGCAATCTGTTGTGCTTATTGGTCAGTTTGGTAACACATAATGTGAAACAACAGAAGCTGACCACTATATCGATCAGACCAAAATAAAGAGAATCCCTGCTTTTTTTATATATATAAATTTCCTGAACAGAACACGCCAGCTTCTGGGGAAATATGCAGATTGTCCATGCTCACCAGAGCAAGAGAGGAAGAAAAATACATTTTTTTTCTCCTGTGTGTGTGCATTAGGGGCCTGAGACCAGCAAGTTAGCTCAGAATGGTAGTGGGTGGTAAGTGTTTACATACATCTTTTAAAAGTCATCAAACCCACTTTTCCTCAAATCGGTCTCCGCAGGCATGTATTTAAGAAGGGTCGTGCTTATAATTTGTTATGAACTAGCAATTTGAAATACTAGAAATTGTAATTATTGCCAGAACTACTTTGCCAGACGCAGTGATTTGATGAAACACCTCAACATTTCCCCCAAAAAGAAGAGTGACTGCTATTCCTCATTATAGCCAACTTTGTAACAGAAGATTAGAATGATTACTCCCGAATTTATCAAGATCCTGTACTTTACGTACTTGATTACTTTTGTCGGAAGTATGTAAACACTTCCTATCAGCTACCAGTCACCGTGCTAAGCTAGCTGGTGCTTGTTGGTTTCAGCTGCCTAATGCATACACAGAGGAGAGAAGGGTATCTGTCTAGGACGGTGTTCCTTTAAGTTGTCCTGTCCAACTTTCAAGGTGCCTTTGGTTCTTAATTTTGATAATAATGTGTGTGTGGTATAGCAAAAGTTTCCTCCAGTAATAACATGTTTTCTGTCTCGAGTTAGAGTCTTTGTTGTCCGGTCTGCCCACATCTATTGTGTATCGTAGGAAGTTTAGGAAGTGAGTTCAGTTTACTTCAGTGATCAGGGAGTGTTGTTTAGGCCTGAGAACAACCGAACAGCCTGTAGCTTAATATTCTATACTAATCTGTCCTCAGCGGTTATAAAAGTGTTGTTGTACCAGGGTGTCCATGGCTAAAAATAGCGGTGAATCTCACTTCTGTAATCGTCCAGAGCAGAAACGTTAAAAGCGTTATAAGAGTCAGATCGTTTTTCCTGGTCAAGCTCCAGCCTGTGTGCAGTCAGGCACACAAACAAGGGAGGTGACTAGAAATGTCTGCTGAAAGACATACACGGAGACGGCAGAGTCAAGAACTCAAAACAAGTTTGTTGTATTTTATTATATGCAATCATCAGCCTCTCCCTTGTTGTGGAACATCAGGAGGGTGTCTGTTATTATGCTTGGTGAACTGAAACAGGGTGACCTTCACATCTGTTTTGGGGTGTAACATGCTCCCCTGGTGTTTTGTGTTTCTTTCCATTACAGATATTGATCTTGTATTTTGGGAGGTTCTATTCCCATCTCTTCCTCTTCCACCAGATTCCCCCTGATTTTTCTGTCATGCCAACGTTAATGTTGATGTATTTTTTTTTTCTTTTCCCTACAGCAAGTGCTGGTGTGGATTTCAATGTGAGATAACTCACTATTTATGTCTCGTACTGAGGGTGGTACTGTGCACAGCATGAGTGCTGGTTGGGGCGCTGGTCACTCAGTTTGTGTTTAGCTGGGGCCACACAGGGCTCTAACATCACCCATCAGCAGGGAAAACCTATACTTCATACAAGGGTGTGCTTTGGGTTTCTACAGCTCCTGTATCTGATGTCATCACTTATCGACAGCAGTCTCAATCAAGATTGTTTAAATGTATTAACTCAGTTAAATTACTCATTTCTCCATACATAAGTGAGATGAATTTTAATCTAAATCTATCATATAATTGAAAGACCTTAAGGGAGTGATCAGAAGCAACAGTGTCATAACTTTTCTATAAGGGAGGTAATTCATTGTTAGAAAATAAATGGTGTATGTTTCCTTGTTGATTTGTTATGAATAATAATTGAGGGCAGATTATTCTTGTATTCTTCTGCAAAAACATGCTTTTTCTTCTTTCTTTTTTTTGTTGCATAATTGCAGCCTTTCCTCTGTGTGTGCATTAAGTAGCTGAGACTTGCTGACTGTTAGTTGGCTTAGCATAGTGAGTGGAAGTAGATGGGCAGGTTAGCATACCTCCATAAATAAGGGTGTCCGTCTTCTTGTCTTGTTCCGAGGGGGTTGGCAAAATTTTTTTAAAAATCCCCAAACGTTGGTGTGTTCCTATAAACTGCTGTTTATTTTCTTGATTCATTGCTTTACCCTTAAAATGCCAGAAAATAGTGTAAAATGCCCCTTTATTGTGATACTGCAGAATTAGTGAATTTTGTTAGGTTTTTTTGGTGTTTACCATGTACAGATGCAGCAAGTCCTCACATATGAGCAACCAGCCATGTTAAAAAAATGTATTTTTCAACTTAAAAGCTAGTTTTCGGCAATAAAAATAGATTAATTTAATAATTGACTAATTGAAATATGTATTACCCTTATCGAAATATCAGTTAACTACATAATTCCTGGTTCCATCCTGATGAGAACGCTGCCTCCAGGAACGTGTCTCAGAATAGTCTCTGAAAAATGTACTGCACACACGCCTCGGAGAATTAATCACACGCACTGTGAAAGAGTAAGCTTCAGGGCATGTGTCTCATTAATTCTCTTGGATTATTAATTATCTGTTTTTATATTATCTCCTCATCTACAAGCATGTTTGTTTTGTGCGCTGTTTTTTTTCTGCTGTTAAACCTTTAAAGAAGAATATGTCTAGTGTCTCAGACAGTGCTTAAGGGCAGGCTACTGTATTAGTTGTAGTATATTGCTGTACGGTTTGTGAAGTGTAAATTTCCATATGTAGGTCTGTGGGTCATATGGAACACAGAGGTCAGGGAGCATGTGGTGGATTTATGTCTTGCAGCCAGTGGAGTTCTGGATTGTGTGTGACAATAACAAAGAAGCAGGATAGAGGGATGCTGGCCAAATGCAGGTGCTTGCTTGTTTGTTCCTTTGGCCAACTGCTCATGTGATGCACATGGCGGCCTTTCTGCAACATATGGTCTTTTATGCTGTGTGAAACAGTTTTTTTTTCTTCTCTCTCTCTCTCACATGCTGCATAAACACATGTAGTCCTACTTACTGTACAGGGTGATGAAGTTTCTGCAGACCTGCGGGGGTGTGCAGACTCTGGAATGATTTATTATCTCCGTGGCTAGTGCTATGATCCTGTCATAGGAGATTAATGCTGGTCTATAGTCTATGTCTGGCTGCTTAGATTAGCTATTCAACATGTATCACTCAGTAGCATGAATTATATTTTCATAGTTGCTTTTGCTATATTCCTTTCCTGTCTAAATTTAAATTTCCAACATTTAATCTCAGTTTTACAGGATTCACATGACCTACTTTGGACAAGTATGAAGAAAAAAACTCAGATGTCTTCCTTCCTCATTCAGGTGTTCTCGTGTCAATGAATTAGAGGGAAAGTGGGCTGAAATGTTCCTTGTCCTCATTTGTTTCTACCTGTATCAGCAGTGTTTTGGAGCCCGAGGAGCTCCTTTGGCTAAATACATTCAGTGTCTGGTCACTTGATGAGCCCTTAGGATGACATACAGTACCCAAAGCTCAGACATGCTTATCATGGATTTCTGTCGAGGTTGTTGTTTTTATGCGTTTTTTTTCCCCCACAAATTACTGTTCAATTATGGCTTAGGTTACTTGACAAGTTACAGGGTTTTGGACAACGTTTTAGGAAAGTCCCTGGCCAGAATTTGATTTGTGACTGCAGCAGTCTGTGTTATTCTTCATTTATGAGTAGAGGTAAAGTAGGCCAACTTGATTCCAATTTCAGATGAAATGGAATTAAACACTCTCAGACTGATATCCCTTGAGCAGTAGTAGTGCACTGCTTTATGCACTCTTAATTGTAGTCTGAGGGTATTTCTGGTGTACTGTATTATTTAACTGCCACCGAACATCAACTGAGTGGCTGCAAGGTAACGTTTTGATTTTAGCTTTAACTCAAGGTTTCTCTCAAACCTCTCTAAGATTTTCATAGCTCCGCTACTTTTACTACTGCAACTCCATGATCTGGTACAGCACAGCAAAATTACACAGTTTTGCTGTGTAATACGCAGGTGTCTGGCGGGTTCATTTCTGTTGAAAAGAGCATTTGGAGAGTGCTGCACTGTACATTTTTGAAATAAAACTACAGGTTTTGACAGCAAAACTGATTTAGCATGTCTTGTAGTGGTATATTATTATCTTTATGTCAGTAGAAGTACCCCTCCCCGTTTGTCTGGTGAGAGAGGTTCAGAGAGAAACAATCGATTGAACTAGACTATCTCATGTACTGTACTCTTTAATGTCTGTTTATCTTCAGTAGATCCATCCACGGGGGACTAGGATAGCTCTCGTCTCTTTGTCTATCAGGGGTCTCGTCTTGAATGTTTTGCCATGTTTGTTCGTTTTTGTTTTTGTTTTTTTTTTCTTACCCACCCTTCAGGGTCTGGAGGCTTTCCTGCTCCCAGAGAACATCTCGGTGCCTTCAAGGACAATTCAGTTTTTGTTGTCCATTACTTATTGACTTCGATCTGAAAGTCCTGACTGAACTCAGGCTTTTTTTTCAAAGGAACAAGCTGCTGCTGTTCGTTCGTTTGTTTTTTCCTTTGATGCGCTTCACTTAAACTGCTTTTACTTGAAGTTATTTTCTACCCCCACATATCTTTGCTGTCTCTTTCCTTACCGAGATACGATGCACAGAATATTGGATGGGATGTGTAGTATGAAATTAATCCAATTTTAATCCAAATTGTCAACTGCAATGTTCAATTCGCAGGAAGGGGAACTTTTGGTTCATGGCTAATTTTGGGTCAATAATTCGATGAATTAATGAAATATCATGGTAGTGCAGAGATGTCCTGCCAACACGTCCTCCTCTACAGGCAGAGAAAAACATCTTTTGATACAGATCTCCATAAGAATCACATCAGTTAAAGAATAATAAGGTAGAATCTTTCAAAATCATGCAGGCTCCGGTTCACCCTTGGCTCATGATTTCGTCCTCCACCCAATTTGAGAAAATCATCCTGTTAGTTTTTGCATAAACCTGCTGACAGATGGGCACTTGGAGATCCCAAACCAGTGTAAATAATCGCTATGTGAAAAAGATCCACCTCAAAATTTGGATAATCCTTCCTTGGTCCATGCTACAGCGTTCCACCACGTTCTGTGAAATTGACCCCCTCAGTGTTTTTTTTTTCTTCTTCTTTTTTTACAGTCCCACAATCTTTTTAAACAAACCAAAAGGATATGGTTCCTTATCAGAAGGAGAATCACTTTGCATCAGTGAGTGCAGCGTGCAGCAGCATCACCATCACACTGCTGGCTCCCGCTCAGAGTTTATTCTACACAGAATTGAAATCAATAAAGTAAAAAGGTTTTACTTGAATTGCTCCCAACTACTGAGCACTGTTTATATTCAAACATCTTTGTTTTTGGTTTTTTTTGCCGCTCTAAATAAAGTGTATCATCTCCTGTTTGCCAGACAATGGAGGCCTTGAACAATTTCAGTTCAGTCATGCCTCTAATATGTCAAAATTTGATATTCTTTTGCCATTATACCTTTCATAAAAATGAAGCACGTTGTGAATCACTTAGTCAAGTTAGCCTTTAGTCAACACAAAGCACGCACTTTGTGTTTTGGAGCATCTCCTGTTTAGTTTTCAAGTGGCCGCAGTGAGACCGAGCTTCATTTTTACAGTGTAGACAAACAACCACACCCTTACGAGGGATAAGTTTGGCTCTCATCACAAGACCATGTGGAAATGAGTGTGACGAGGGCCTGTCTCTCTCTCTCTCTCTCTCTCTCTCTCTCTCTCTCTCTCTCTCTCTCTCTCTTATGGTGGCGCTTCACAATTCCCACTGTGTGTGTATGTTTTGTTGAATCTGCATGCGGCGGCTAAACACAGCAGCTGCCAGAGTGTGTGATGTGGTGTGAGTCAGCGATGAGGGTCGTGGCGGCGGCGGCGTGATGGTCTGTGATTAGGAGGTTAGAGAGAGAAAAAAAAACAGATGAGTACTGGTGATTGTTACTCAGCTGTTGCATCATCCCGGGGTTAACACACTCCCACCAGATGCTACGTGGAAAACAGCAGCTGTGTGTGGAATCGAGGAAAATTATTAGCTGATCACTGACATCATTTCCTGTGTCCCTTCACTGCCTGTGATTGGTTGGTTCAAAGATTTGAATAAATGCAAAGACAGAAGGCTTCTCTGTTTAACAGAAATATATCTGAGGGGTGATTAGCCACAGCCAAGAAATCGGATTATACAATGCTGCTTCAAATCTGGTGTTAGAAATGATTTCTTCACCACTGAGGGATTCTGCTGTGAAAGACCACACTCACTTGTAGATGACACATGTTTTTTTTCGTTAAAGGTTAAACAATCAAATCATCCATTTGTTGTGGATACAAAGATGAGCAAGTTCTGTTCACCACAGGAAGCACTGCTCATACTTCCTGTCTCTCCTTTATACAAAGAATTCACAGTCACACTTGAACACACTCATGCGTGTGTGTGTGATTGAGTGTGTGTGTGTGTGTGTGTGAGAGAGAGAGATAGTTTAAGTGTAGGTCTTGGGGATTTCTGCCAGCAGGAATGTTGCTGAAAGAGATGCATGGCGATGAGACAGATCCATGACTGTGTTTATCGTTTGTTTTTGGGTTTTTTGCCAGTAACATTAACATTCCATATGGCCAAAGTTTTAAAGCAAAACCGCATGATTCCCTCCTGCATCGCATTTTCTGATGGATAACCCTTAACTGTGTAGACTGTTGTTTTAAGCTGTAAGAGGCAGAAGAATATGTTGAATATGTTGTGGTAAATTTTCCAAACATGCTTTTTATTTCTGCGAGCGCCACAGCTCAATTCCATTCAACTGTATTAAGTTAGTGGCTGTAGTCCCAAGAGGTGGTGTTGAAACTTTCGACTCAAAAAAAAAAGAAAAAAAAAGGGGGACAGAACACCAAAAATGAAGTGAGAGACAACATTTTTGTCCAGTTGGGTGAAATGATGTGTCATTGCTAGTTTCATATGAACACTTTTCTCTTTCTTGGACATTAAATCTACTCGTGCTCATCTGAGGGTATGTTGAACTCAATTTGTGTTTCTTGATCCCATTGAAAAACAAAACCAGGCTTAACTTTATTGCTTATTTATAGTAAATCTCCATCAGGATGGGTGTGTTTGGAGCTTTCTATCATAGAGGGGGCTTTCCCTCATTACTCCCAATACAGCCATTATTTATTTGCTAATAATTAACAAGACTAATTACTACTGCTTTGCCCTTTGAGCTGGATCTCGTGCCCATATTATGTTTTGTTAAACTAAATTGAATGGATTGGACAGACCTTAAACACACTTGTACCATTTTAATTAACTTGAAATGTTGTTTTATTTTAATGTTAGGACTGTAATGAGCACATGTTAGACAGACTGGGTTTCCTCCTCAGCTGCATCTCCTTCAGTGTGGCAACCCACCACTGCATTCCCCAAGCTGCGCCATGCTTTCATGTGTGATGGTGAGAGTTGTTTTTGTTTTTTTTAATGACACCACACAGGCCGGTGTGCCTCCTATCCAGCCTCCTCAGCCACATTCTTGTTAACCTTGCATTCTGTGGTTGAGAGTGCAGCGGTTGCTGAAACAGCAAGCTCTCTCTCTGATGCTTTAGTTACAGTGGGGTGGAGAAACCGCACATGATTGTAGTGTAATGACATTGCCGTTGTTTTTCTCTGCAGGGTTTCTCTGATAAAGTATGTACACGGTGTTGTTCCAGTGTAGCATCCAAGCACAATATTTACTCTATGATATCTGGCATGTGGAGTAGTCATGTGACTGTAGAATTATAACTGTCGTAGGGAACTAAATTACATTACCTGTTGAATAAATGGAGGATGCTCTTACAAGCATGGTTGGAATCTGTCTGATGATTATTTGATTTAATTAAATCAGATCTTGTTTTTTCATCTCTGCCCCTGAACTGAGGCAATACTTAAGTGGGTTAAGTTGTGATGAAGGATTCAGAAATTCATTTCAGTTAAAGCTAGGAAGATTTGATATAACAGATATATTTTGGGATATTCTATGAATTTTAATATGTCTTTTCACAAAGTCAAGTCCAATGTCTAACCCAAAAAAAGAAGAAAAATGTCCACATATTTCCTTTATTTTACACCTGTCTGAATTGTCTTCATATAGTGTTGTTTTTTGTTTTGTTTTGTTTTTTGTTTTTTTACACATCATATGAAATTGTTGTGTACTAGGATGAAGTGGTATGAGAAGTTTATCCGTTTTACATCAGAGACAGCTGTTGCTTTGGTACTGTCTTATTCCCAACAGTGTTTTACGAAGGACCATCAAAGGTGTGCAGTTGATTAAAATTTTACCCAGGGGATTACTGAGTTGGTATACGAAGTACTTATGAGGTCAAGTGAGCAAGAGCTTAGCTCAATAATCTTTAATTCCCTCTCTGATGGGCTTTTCTTGGCACTTTCTCCGCACGACAGTGAGCTCCTGTTATTTTAGTGTTGCTGGAAAATTACCATAAAAAGGTTTTTCTTTGAAACGTGCGTTTAATTTGAAAATAAGTGTAAAAACTGTTCAAATCGTAGAATAATTTGAAGGTGTTAACAAATGCGGGGAATTGTACTTTCCTTGCAGAGACGGCAGATTCTTCACTCCACTGTGCGAGGCTGCATTTTGTTTCATCGTCAACTCGTGACACAGTGTGAAATTCAATTATAAAAACGTCTCTATATATCGAACCCAGTTGCATAGATCGACGGCTTCGCTCAACCAGCCATCAAACAAACCCTCTTTTTATCTTCAACATTGTGGCTGTTTGAAAGTGTCAGACAGAATCATCCCACACAGATAAGTTGCCTGTCAGTTTTTCCTCTCTAATGTCTCGGGCAGTTGGAAAGTCAAGAGTTGCTGATTTGACCTCCTTTCTCGCTCTGCTGAGGGAGAGGGAAGCAAGAGAGAAAATAAATGTCCTGCTGGGAAGGCTAGCCAACATTCCTACATCACTTCCTCCTCGAACATCTGGCAGTCATCAGGGCAGGCTGAGAGAAATGGAGGATGTATCGGACTGGCTGGCTTAGCGTTCATTCCAGGCCTACACACAGTGAGGCATCACATTGCAAGATCGCCCACCCTCCCTTTTTCATCCCCCCCTACTAACAAAACAGAAGTAAGAGGGTGTGCGATGAATCACTGTGTCTCTAGTAGCGTTGAGGCTTTGCGTCTCAACTGACTTTGCTGCTGGAGATCATTTTCTCTACATATCGACTCATAAATCTTGTGTCTGTGAGCCCACATAAACTAAACTCGACTCCCTCTCTTCCCTCAGGATGGCCTAGTTGTGTTGTGCTGTCAGCGGTCTATCGGCAGTGAGCTACCTGGACCAGAGGTGTGTTAAATACACTCAGTTAAATACACTCTTTCATTTTTTTTCAATCTTGCCACTGAGATAAGAGACACTGGCCTTTATTTTGTGTCGACAAACGGCAGTTCAACAATAACTCCTGCATGCTATTTGAAGTATGATGAACTATTCCAGTAGATGTGATTGTGTGAAAGTGATGTACTAAGATTAAAATTACTATAAAACTAGAAAAGCTTATATTTGGATGCCAGAATACAATTTGTGACCCATGTAAATAATTCCAGCTGTGTGAACTCTGCTTGTTGAATTAAGTATGAGTGTAATGATTTGCTTCTGTCCCACTAGGTGTGTACCAGAGTTAGCAGCAGCAGCAGGGTGCAGAGATGAGTGTGACCTCCTGGTTCCTGGTGAGCAGTGGGGGGACTCGCCACCGTCTGCCCCGGGAAATGATCTTCGTGGGCCGAGACGATTGCGAGCTCATGTTACAGGTGAGCAGGATTTACACGCGAAGTTATCAGCTGTAGCAAAACTCAGACAAGAGATGTTTTCTGAGCTATTATGGTCACCAGTGAACATGCCACCTGATAATTAGGGGTTTCACTAAACCGCCTATAAGCTGCTGACCTCAGAGCAGGCTTTCATAATCTCCAAGCACGCTGTCAGGCCTCGATGCTCAAGCCTGTCCCCTGCAGTTCTAGAACGTGTTTATTTGCCTGCATGTTGGTGTCTGCGTGTCAGTTTGCTTACTGAGGTGGTGTCTGTGCAGCTGTGCATACACTGAGAGAGACCATGTGTAAGATCATGTGTACCTCTGGTCACCGCTCTATTAATAGAAAGAGGGGCAGATACCTCTTGAGTGAGATCTTATCTGTGCAGGGCAGTTACTGCGGGTGAAGGGTGCAGTACTAACGGTGCTTTCCTTTCAATTTTACTTCTCTGTGCTATGAACCAATGTGGCTGTTTACACTGTATTTAAAGGCTGATGTGGTTGGCTCATGTTTTCATTTTGTCGCTGTGTGGGATTATGCAAATGAGGGATGTTTCCTGAATATTTCATTAGGGATGTGGGACGTACCTGTGAGGCTTCCAGCGTGGATCTACGAAAGCTTATTTCATTCCTCACTACTGTAAATTCTCTAAATATTGAGTCATATTCTTGAACTTCTTCTAGACAATTATTAAAGACTTCAGAAACCTTCGTAATAATATTATAAATATATTCAAGTATATGACGGTTTCTGCTGATGGATTTGCATATAATAGAAGGGTGAACCACTGGCCTTGGCGGAGGTCTGTGCAAGTGCATTTCTAAAATCATATCTATATATAGAGAGAGAGAGTGACTGAAGGCTTGTTTTCTAGGTCACTGCTCTCTGTGAGTGTATTACAACTGTTTTTGATATAGAAAAGAGTTATTATATAAAGATAGATACTGTGTAATTCCATTGGTGGTTTTTCTTCTCACAGTATTAAATCCCAAACATCATAGAAATCTAATTCATCTATTGGATTTATGGTTTTAAAGAGGTCAACTTTAAACAGAAGTTGGGTTGCGTCATTCTCGGACCACATGTATACAAAGCAAACACTTTCCCAGCACTTCAGTTGGGTGTTTATTTGTATTGTATGTCAGGATTTTGGCCTTTACCTTCTCATGTACTTATGTTTCGTCTTATATGGTCACTGAGCATAAAGTATAGTGCGCACAATCAACCTAAAACTCTCAGTCATATTGGGGAACAGTACATACTGTTTGAAAAATACCTCTTTTTTAATTCAGACATATCACTCCATCTGTCGTGTTGCTCTCTGTCCGTTTATTGCTGAGTTTTTCATGTTTCCTATCTTCAAGTAAAGAAGTATTAAGATTCGTGTACTGAACCGTCTAGAGTTATAGAAGATTAATACTTGTGTGTGTTCGTGTGTGTCTTCATATATTCTGATACGTGTGATATCTTTGAATAGGAATAGTTGGAGGTTTTCACTTATCACCAAAATATTTCTTGTGTGTGTGTGTGTGTGTGTGTGTGTATCTGTGTGTGTGTATCTGTGTGTGTATCTGTGTGTGTGGCTCTGGTGGCGGCTGCTTCTCCGTGTGACCACTCTTAACAAGCCGAGGGCTCATCACATGGCGAAATGACGTACTTGTGTCAAATAAAACACATTCAGACCATCTCACAGAGTATCAGAGTTCAAACAACTGTGTGACAAATAATTATTACAGTTATTTTAAGTTACTTTGAGTGCTTAGTAAATGTTTTTGGTGTCATCTCATAGAACAAACCAGCAGTTCCTTCCCATCGGTCTCACACACGTAGCAGGAGTCGTGACATTTTGCTGTAAATAAATTAGGCAAGGAGAGAAGTTAACACAGGAATTCAGTCTGACTCTTCAGTCCGTAAACTGAATAAAAAGCTCTCTCTGCCTCTCAGACTCAAATCATCTGTCTTGTGGCTCAGCCCATTTGCAGTGTGTGTAGTTTATCTTGTTTCCTTGATGAATCATTCGCTCCTTTTCTTGATTTCTTCCTTTTCATCATCTTCATCTTCTCTACTCCAAGCAACACTTTGTAAATCGTCAGTCCAGCTCAGTTTACTTTGCTAACACACAGTTTGTAGTTATTATCAGCTACTTTACGTCTCATCTGTTTTCTTCAATTCGGTCAACAGAGTATTGTGTATAAGTCCTCTCTCTCCTGTAGTGTGTTGTGCGACTGGCAGCTCAGTTGGTTTCTATCCTGTTTGATGCAGCCTAATCTCACTAAGGTAATCTGTTTGACAACTGGTTCGCTGGAGTCGCTGCCAAAGGCTTTGCTGCTGCAATTCAACCCTTATCTGGGGTTTGGGGTTTTTTTTTAGACTAAGTGTGCCATCCAGATGTTTTTGGTTTTTGGTTCTTTGTTTTTTTGAACAGGAGTGATTCAGCCTCCAGAATCAGAATTGACTGACTCCAGCAACATTTCGTCCTTTTTTGATCTCAGTCATGTTTTTGTGCTTGTAAATTGGATCTTGAATCTGTACATGTACCCCCCTAATCATGAAATGCATCAGGTATCAGACGTACATATCGGATCTTCCTTGTGTGCAATGAAGGCTGATGTACAGTCACTGAATAGTGCATTGTTGAGGAATTTAGTTGATTTGCTAATGCCAATATCCCAAGACAAAGACCACGGTAAGAAGCGTTTGAAGCCCACTGACAGTCCACCTCGTTTTTATTCTGTGACATTGATACCTGAAAGGCATTTTTGTCACACTATATTTCCATCTAACCCCAACATACCCCAAGGAATACTTTTCATAGCACAGAAGGTTGCAGTGTGCCTGGGCGATAAAGCGCTTATTGTTGAATAGAATGTTAGATAGTTTAATTAAATCAATTAAATGCGTGAGCAAACCCCAAACGTGCTCCCTTCCTGGCCCATAAATATGTCTCCTGATAATGGAATGTGCTGTGAGTGACACACAGCCAATCAATTAAAAGCTTATTGTTGGGTTGCTGAGTTTATTTGTGAAAACAGAAATAATGGGAGTGAGAGAATTAGCGCAGATGGTGATGATTATTTTAACTAGAAGGGGCAGCTCAGCTCAACAGTATGGAAGCTTTTTTAATTGATTTTTTTTTTCGTAGTATGACTAATAAATAAAGTGGATACATTCAATGTTGTTTAAAAAAACAGGTCATAAAATGATCAATAGGTAGCGGCGTCACGTGTAACGAAGCATCTCTCAGCTCTGTAGCTCAGGTTTATGTTTCAGTCTCACTGGAAACCAAATAACCCTAGAAAACAGCTGACTGGCACTTATCGGAATTCTGCAGAAAAGTCATATTTTCACCTCCACCGCTCTCCTTTATGTGCTCTCAAGAGAATTTGTGAGACGTTGCAATTCCTGCGATGTTGATGTTTAAATTGATATTATGGATGCACACAGGGACATTGAGATGTAATGTCATAGTTTGGCATTGGATGATCATATCTTCACTCAGCCGCAGTCTCACACGGCCCTCTAATGGTTCCTGTGAGGAATATTTGCAATTCCTCATTTACAAGCACATTCTGTGTAGTCTGGATGCAGTGGAGGGGAATTTAATGTGAATATTTTGCATAGATAAACTAGAAAACAAATATTTTCCCTTGAATTTAAAGACCAGATCTGAATAATCACATGACGCTCACAAGTTTGACCACCGGGTTAATGTGCAGTGTGTGTGTGTGTGTGTGTGTGTGTGTGTCTATTTTCGTTTTAAGTCCCGCAGTGTGGATAAACAGCATGCAGTCATCAACTACGAGGCCGGGACTGATGAACACAAGGTCAAGGACCTGGGCAGCCTCAATGGGGTGAGTATCCTCACAGAAATATGCAAAACAGCGAGGAGTGTAGACAAAGATAAAAGGACAAGAGAGGGTAGGAGAAGAGGGAATAGAGGAGGTTCACGTGATTATTCAGGGATGGGCAGAGATAAGAACAAGTGCACTTGAAGGATGAATGAAGGTTAGAGAGCTGGATTGATGGAGTAGAATCAAGAGATACGAATGATAGAAGGGGGAGAAACAACAACAGTCAGAAAATGAGCTTCTGCAGGGGTTACAGGTTAACTTATTTTTCAGCAGTCAATAGGACCTTCTAGTTTTCCTCTCCTGATCAATCTCTGTGTAAATGAAGATTTTTATCACTGAAGAGGTCAGTTTGAATCCAAACCCAATTATGCAAATCCTCGCTCGCTGGGATGATCTGTGAAACAAATAAAAATCCAAAGGTTATCCTCCTCTAAAACACAAAATACTGGCTTTGGACCTGTTACCCTATTGATTTGTTTGATATGAAGCTTTTGTAATATAATAGCAATTAAGACTAGACAACAGCAAAACCTTTAGGCTTGTTTAGACTGCAGGCAAATCTGATGTGTTTCTTAAATTAGAGCTTTTTTTTTTTGTCCATACTGTTATTTTGCTGGATCAGATCTGTTGTATTGAGGCCTCGCCAACCCATCCACACAGCACAAAATTTAAGTTAGCTATCATCTGTGGGGAACTGAGTTATGAGTGACACAAAAGATCATTTGTAACCCTGATTGCGCATCAAGTCTGAAACTCATCTGTAGAAAAATGATTGGATCCGAATTCATGTGTTGTTGTTGTTGTTTTTTGTTTTGTTTTTTAACAATCCAGACTGTCTAAAATCAATTTTGATACACTTAAAATCTGACAATGGCGGTCCGAGCCTAAGAATGTCAGATTGATCTGGATGCTCTACGGAGAATTTGTTCAAATCAGAACATTTTATCGACTGAAGTTGAATACAGAAAGAAAAAAATAGATTTTGTATTCAAATAGCAAACTCACAGGGGATAATTGCAACCAATAATATAAGGTTTATATTAGGTTGCCAAAGAAAATACCTTTCAGGAATAAAAGGAGTGTGGAAGACATGTCCAATTATACCATTATTGATTATAAGGTTAAATATATATCTACAATTTGTGTAGTCTGCATTGCTTCATTTCTAGATACATGTTTCTTTTGCTTTTGACATTCTAGCTCAGTAAAACATGGCTCCTGTTGCCATGTGGTGTTAGTCATGTGCAGTGATTAGTACTCAGTCACAGTGAGCCGACCAGATTATACACAAAAGCAGAATGTCCCCCACATCCTCTCTGGCTGTCAGACAGGAAGAAGGAGTCAGAGCCACTTCCTGCTGTGTCATTAAACACTGGCTTCTTTGGTTGGATTCTGAGGAAGTTTTCTGCTGCTGAGTCAGTGATAATGAAGAGGTTTGACCCCATAGTGCATTAAAAAAGCTGCAGTTGTCTTACTTGAGCCATTTTATTACTGTTTAGTTGAGCTATTGAGATTTCATCTCAGGAATGTTTTATTACAACAGCAGTGCAAGTGTGATTGAATTTCATTAGCAGCTCAGTGAAATATGATCTGTCTCAAAGCTGCTTAGAGGAGGGGGGGTGAAAGAGGGAAACAGGAGTGGAGAGAAAAATAGGGGTCGGTAGGAAAAGAGCAGAAGGGAAATCAGTCTCTTTGAAGACAGACAAAATACTTCAGCAACATTCAAGCAAAGTCAGTGCAAAACTAGAGCTATTAGAGCTGAAATTGATCAATCACAAGAAAATTCTCAATTGCATTGTGAAACTCAACTATTGCACGGCAAAATATCATTATTACCATAGTTTTTTTTTAGGTACAAAGGCAAAACATTCCCTGATTCCAGCTCTCTAAATGTGAAAATAAGCTGTTTTTTATGCATCTGTGCAGGTGACAGCTGTGGCCAGATTCTCCGTCCCTCCATTATCTCAATTCGACACAGACAGCTGCCTTATCTGTCTTTCCAAGACTTGCATTATGTGGGAAAAGGGTTTATTTTCATTTTTTATTTGTCCTCCCTGCAGACTTTTGTAAACGATGTCCGCATTCAGGAGCAGATGTACATCACTCTGAAGTTGGATGACAAACTCAGGTTTGGCTATGATATCCTTTCACTGTATGTCAAAGATCGATCTGTGTGTCCACTGTATGTGTTAGGGGTGGAAATAGTTACAAAAGCCACAGTTCAGTTCCCATCACAGTCAGAGTTTTTGTTGCGTTTTCAACACTCCAAAAAAACAACAGCGTAAATTATATTTGACCTAATAATATAAAATTCTACAGTATTTTGAAAATTCGCTCATCTCTAGGACATATCATGTTGTCTAGGGACGACCATTTGAAGTACAAATGCTATTCAGCATTCCCTGGAAAATATTCAATATTCTTTGAGGGTGGAGCCAAGGAGCCATCTGTGTATGCGGAACCAAAAAACTGCGGTTCACTTTTGTGTATTATGGTTCAGTATGACATCCCAAGTATGTGTTTACGTACATGTGTCATAGTTGAGCCAGGCTTTCCTTAACTTGTCCGTCTCACATACCAACCTGTTCACGGTGGTTCGAGGAGAGCTTACTGTACCTGAGGAAGCTCTAAAGGTAAGAACACAATCGCAAACATCACACAAATATAACAGCGACACATTAACTTATTTTTATGTCTTCACCTTAAGCATGAAAAGTTTACCAGCGGCCTTCAGCTCAGCAAGAAGCCATCCAACGGTGAAACCACTACCACCACCACAACCACGAGCAAATCTCCCACTAAGACCCCATCAAAGACACTCAAGTCTCCCAGTGGCGGCACCCCAAGGCCAGCAGAGAGTAAAACAACAGACGGGGTTATTTCCTCCAAAGAGCCTCCAACGAAACCTGTGGATGCCCACAAATCAGAGGAGAGGATAGGAGGTGAGGGACGGGACGAAAGGGAAACGTTGCAGTACAGGAAATATGTCTTTTTACTGTAGTCTCTAGAGGAACAAAGTGGTGTTACGAGGAAATACGAGCTTGAAGCATAAGCTTATCAAATAAATCTTTAAAATTAACTCTAGGAATAAGGAAGGAACGATCTGGCACTGAACAAATATTCCTCCCATTTGAATTTGAGTCTTATTCCTGTGTATTATTAAATGAAAAACAATCTCAAAGAAAATATAATAAAAATGTCCTCACAAGGCCACAACATCAGCATAACTGCAGATTTTGGAGGGACTGTGACTTTAAACAAACTCTCAAGAGGACAGGGTATCATGTATTGTGGACATGTAGGTGAGGTATCTCTTATTCCACATTTCAGCTGTTGTGCTGCAGGAATGAGACACCGAACATTGCAACACAAATAGTGGCAGTTACATGATGGATACAGTCAGTGGTCAATTCAAGGAAAGACCAGCATAACGTCTTGGCCTGGTGTCAGGCCACCTCGGAAAGTCTCTGGAACTCTGCTAGAGTGGAGGGAAATTCTTCCAACTGATATTCCTTCAGTGTATGGTTTGATGAGTGGCGGAGAGAACTATCTAATACATCGGCCAAAAATCTCATAGTTGTTTCATTTTGGGTAAGATCTGGTGACTGCGAAGGCAAAATCATATGATTCACATCCTTTTCATATTCATCCAACCATCCACTGTGATTCTTGTACCCTATGAATAGGGGTATTGTCATCCTGTGTCTCCACTTAGTTATTTAGGTTCCTTTAATTTGCCCCCCTCCCTTTGGCTTTCACAGAGTGTAATTATCCTCTAAAAAAGTGTGACGGGGTTTTATCTCAGGCCAGTAGGGGGTGGACACGGTCAGCTCCATACCATCATGCAGTTTTATCATGAATATGGTGTATTCTGAGGGTGCGCCTAATAACTGACCTGACTGGGTGCTGGCAGGGGTCCTGGTTAAGCTCCAGATGTTACAACAAGGCCACATGGGGCTTTTGTTATTGCACAGATTAAGCAGAATAATGCAAATCCATATGCCAGCGTTACTTTTCTTCAAATGTAGTAACATCCATGTAGACATGCACCTATGCGTGCATGTGAAAATATATATATATATATATATATATATATATATATATATATATATATATATATATATATATATATATATATATATATATATATATATGAGCACAAACCAAGCAAAGTGCTGATTGTCAGCCCATGTTCTGCTCGTTTATCTTAATAGCACCCTCTTGGTTGTGCAGATGTAATCCAGCAGTGTTACAACTGTAATGTCAGGCCTCACCCATATCATAACTCACTCTGAATATACGTTCTTGGGGTTTTATATAGCGAAAGCCTCTACTTGATGCGTGCAATTTGGCAGTAAACATCTATAATTATCTGTCCGTACTGTCATTAAACATAAATACATCCATAACTCAAGATAAGGGGTAGATTAGAGAGGATATGTAAAGGAAGGTGACACAGCCGAGAGAAGTCAGTACAGGATAAGACATCTTTTGGCACTATGACTTGAATCTGAGTGGGGAACTTTGCTACAGTTCTCTCTTGTGTGGTAGAGTGTGTCCGTATGTGTCCATCCTGCTGGTTTAAGTTCTTTAAATAGGTCAGTGGTGCAAGACCAGACCAGAGTGGAATTCATAGACAAACGCACATTTACACAAAGACAGTCTGGGTTCATTTTGTGGCAACACAACACAATGAACACCACCAAAGTACAAAATAAACATGTTAGTCATCACACACCACAGTTAAAGCAGCAAAAAATGGTATACTTTCTCCCTGTGAGCATTGGTTAAAATGTGTGTGTGTTTGTGTATGTGTGTTTGTGCAATCTGTGTCAGGGGATGTGACTGCTCTGCCTCGTGGGACCCCGCTTTATGGTCAGCCATCTTGGTGGGGGGATGGGGATGCAGATGATGAGAACTCCTTCAAACAGGAAACAAAGTCATCAACCAAAAAACATGACATCTCAGGTAAGAGATTTCCAGATTTGGAACTTTCCAACACCATCACACACTGACACACACGCACGCGTCTTATTCCTGTTTAATAAAGCTGGGCACTTCTGTGCATGTCCATGAAATCACACTTTACACAGATATTTCGGCTTGACGTTCATTTTGGCTTGGAGTGGATTGTGAAAAAATTCAGGGGAGCAAAATTGTGTATTGCAGGATTATCACAATCATTAAACTTTCCATAAATGACAATCACATTCTACCTATAAGTAAACAGTGGTTTTGTGTAATTTGTCTTACATGACGATGAGCTATTAAAACAGACTTAAATTGACAAAGACGTTGGTACCAGGGTCCAGTTTTCTCTTGCTTTTTGTTTTAAATGACAAACAAGGACAATAATTATGGGCATCCATCGGGTGATTTGTGAGAATGCTCTAACCAGCAGGGAACGGTTGCACATGCCTTCTGAAAATTGTTTCAAAGCACATCCCTTAAAAGTGCTTGTTTTGGCCTCTGATACGCTAAAATTGCTACTTAAAATGTCTGACAACAAAATGGAAAGGATTCCCCCTGACATTGACCTGTTTCTTTGTCTTCTATTTTATCTTCTTGCTCTTGTACGCACTGTATTTGCTCTGTTTGTGTTGAAGGGGAACAGCAAACCAGACTGTGTGTTGGTGAATGTCACAATGTATATTCAAGTGCGCACAATGGGTGTTTTCAGAAAATATATGTTGTGTGTGTGCATGTCTGTTGGTGTGCGTAGTGGCCGTTGGACTGAGGGATCGTGCTAACTGGTGGAGGATAGAGAGAGTAACAGGATTAGAGACTACACCAATAGTAAAACAGCTTAGCCGTATAAAATCAGTCTGTGCCAGGCTGGTTTACTGTGGACGCGTGTAGACAGAAGGAGTGGGGGGAGGTTACCCACGGCAACACTGGAGCAGACTGAAGCGTCCTCAAATCTCTTGATGCCACATCTGGATGGATACACTGGCAGCATCTTCATCAGCCTTACTACCAAAAAAAAAGAAAGAAGGAATACTTAGTTTCTTTTTAATTATCTGTTAGGAATTCTTCCATGCAGATTTGCTTTGGACTTTAGCAAAGTACTTTCCCGTCAGTTATGGAGTAGATATGTGCAAGCGTGGCAGAGTGGTTTGAAATCCTCAAAGCTTTCCATTTAAAAAAAAAAGAAAAAAATCAGGGGAATGGGATTGGCTACATCCGTCATGGAAGTGGGTGAGTGTGATGTTGACTTAGAGACAGAATTGACGAGGTTGGATGTGTTGTTGGTGACAGTACTCCGGGTGCTGCACAGTGAAAGAGGATCTTATCAATGTACTTGTTTCTGTCTTCACTCCACTCAACTGTTCACATCACGTATAACTTCTGCAAGTGAAACAGTTAGTGGTTCAGAGCAGGAAGAGGTTCTCTTAGCGTGTTTTTATGTTGCGTGCATGTATCATTTAGTTCAGTGTGTGTCCTGTTCTCCTGCTCAGTAAAAAGGCTGCGTTGTTGGAGCCCCCACCCCCCCACCCCTCACCCCTCACCCTTCACCCCCTCCTTGTGTATTGTCTCTTAAGGCTGATTTGGTTACGCCGCTACACCAGCTCCCCCATTCCTCCCAATAAACACACTCCGACTCAAACACTCAAAACAGCCCTCTCGCTCACTCTACACTGCAGACATCATTCACTAACCACTCCTAATTCTCTGGTAAGTGTGGCTCTTATTTCCATACAGTCTTGACTGATCGGGTGTATAAAAAGTTTAAAAGTTGAATCAGCTTCCCTTAGGTTTATTCATTAACTCGCTGGAATGTGACATCAGATGTCACAGCGGATGTGTTCAATAGCTTCATATTCCAGTGGGCCATTAAACTGTAATGCTGTGTCCATTGTGGGTTTTAATCTTTGGATTTATTAGACTGTAATGTTAAAGCTGATTCTATAAATCCCAGGTTTAGCTTGTTTGTGATAAGCCAACTAGAAAAAATATAAAGTACATATCAGAGTAGCGATTAGCAGTGCACCCTCACTCACTTCTAACTTTAAAGTTTTGTCTCTAAAGTCCTGACATAAATTAAATCGGACTTAATCGTGAAAGTTTGTACTTCCCCCACAAGCCATGTGACTCCTGGTGATATCACCGGAAATGCTGATTTTTATTTACCCTTCAGCTACTTTGAAATACAGGAAGACAGATATCTTATTATGGTTTCAAATACTTCCCGTGTTTTTGTCGCTGTGAAGTTTTTGCATTTTAAGCACCATTCAACATGTTTAACTTTAAAATTGACACATTTTCTATCTGTTAAATCTTTTTTGGAATGCTACCTGTGTAGATTACTTTATGATGGAAACTTTTGATCTCATGACGAGTCCAAAAAGTTATTTTTGTTGTTGTTGTTGTTGTTGTTGTTGTTGTTGTTGTTTTTAGTGCTGAAGTTCGATATCCTGTTTGGCCTCACCCTGCACAATTATACACCCTTTTAAAAGGTTTTATTTCCCATAAAATACAAATTTATTATAGATCATATTTTGCAACATCAATCTTATTCCTGTGTTTCTTATTGACTTTTGTTCTGACAGCTGCTCCCCCACATGAAGCAGATGGCTTCTCTCAGTTGTCGTATTAAGGTCTCACCGACGATCCTTTTGTCCGTATTAACAGATGAGAAAGAAATTCTCCAAATTGTGAAGCAGCTTTTTAAGATCTTCTTGTACTATCTTTATATTATTTGCAGATTTCTGTATCTATATGAGAGTCAGAAGGAAACATTGTCACACAACATATAATATAGTGTTTCTAGTTTATAGGATCCATCCTTCCCCTGGAGACAGTAATTATGATAAATGGCGAGACAAAGACGAGCAGACCAGAATTGAACCATATGGGGTCTCTCTTGACCTTTGACCTTTATTAACAAATTATTCTCTATGACATTATTGGGGTTTTATATTATTAAAATAATACATTTAGTTTAGAGGCACATTAGACAATGTCTGTATTTATTACTGTACTCTATCACTGCTGAAAAATAAAAAATTATTTAAAAAAATACTCTTAGGAAACAATTAAACCAGTTATAGTTCACCTGCACCTTTTTTTCTCTTAAAAGTAGCACTCAAAAACTTGAAAATCTTTCTTATTTTTTCAACCTCAGACGGCAAAGAGGCTCGTCGAGGAGAGAAAGCTAAAGAGGACGGCCAAAATTCCAGCTACCTGGAGATACCTACCAAGGAAAATCATGTGGCCAATAATGGCATCCATGAGATTCCCACCAAGGATACTGCCACCGCAGGTGACCGTCACATTTTATTCTGTTTTCTTGTAGATAAGATCATCACAGTCACTATGCACTTGATATTAATCAAGACCTTGATACGTGTGTGTGTGTGCGCGTGCGTGTATTGAACCCCTTAATTAAAGTGATTTATTTTCTGTTCCGTTGCATCAATTTAATAGCAGAGCTGTAAAACTTCAGAAAATCATTACTTATGTAATGTCACGGTAGCATAATTGTATATTCACAGTAAAAATATTGTTTTTCATTTTGTTTGAATCGTTTTGCTCCAAAGGGAAATCAGTTTACAACACAAAACAGGAAGATGCCACTTTTCTGGCCACTACTGTTTTAAAGAAGTCGTCAGTCCATCATCAGCTGATTTGATTGCATTTGAACAGATATGAACTGAATATTTATTTATTTATCCAACCCAAGATATCCTGTTTCCTGTTTCAACTCGGCATTAACATGTGTCTTGGGTGATTTGCTCACAAGTGGACAGCTTTAAGTACGAGAATCATTGTGATCCGATTGCTGGCAAGCAGAGAACTTTTTAAGTTTCTTCTCCTTTTAGATTTCATGCAGACAGTGCAAGAATGTTTTTTTTTTTGTGCAACCTGAAAAAAAAATTATCATTTATTTGCATATGTGCAAGTGAGATACACACTTGTGATCCGATGTGCTTGGTCTGAACAGAGCCGTGAGTCGTGCCTACAGATTTTAAAAGTGATTCAGTAAGCATCTCTAGATTCAGTTGTTCAGTGTGACAAAACTGCAATTTCTACTCCACAGCTCAAGGTCATGCGTCCTTCACCATAGAATTTGACAACACTTCTCCAGGGAAAGTCACCATTAAGGACCATGTGTCAAAATTCACACCCGACCATCACAGATCTCGCTCCAAGAAGAGTGGAGCAGGAAGTGGAGGGGCAGGGGGGAGAGATCTGAGCATGCTACAAGCTGCTATGATGGCATCTGAGAGTAAGGTGGCTGATTGGCTGGCACAGAACGACCCCACTCTAGTTCGCAGCGAGTCAACAGAGGAGGACAGTAAAAGCATCAAGAGCGACGTGCCGGTCCATCTCAAAAGGCTGAAAGGTAGAGGATGTTTTCTACTGACATTTTTCTCCATGTAGTTTTGTAAATTAATGTACGAACAATATATCTTCGATATGTCGTGATTTTTTTTTTTCTTCTCTGTATCCCTCTAATGGCAAGGCTTAGCATGAGCACCACAGTGCAGTTCACCCTGCAGAGACATACGGTGTTTCCAGTAAGCAGTACTGTAGTCAACTCACACTTGTGAATTACGGACAGTTAAGAGCTTGATGCAGCCTGTTTTTTTCTCTCTCTCTTTTTTCCTTTATTGTCAGATTGTTGCCATGTGTTCTCGGAGTGAGGTTTGACATTGCCACCACTGTAAATTTCATGCTTCTCTGCTTGTCTTTGTTCCCTGTACCTGCAAGCTGCTAACTGCTGAGTTGGCTCCTGCTGCCGCTGGGTTTTAGAGAGAGCCGGGGTTTGATGGGAGCTAAGACAATTATCTGTGTGCTAAGCTAAGCTACAAATGACCATGGCATGGCTGGTCATGGGTTAATTAAATTGAAGGTAATTTATGATGTTGTTGACATGTGAAAGGGGGAGGGTCTCGCAAACAGGAGCTGATGAAAATGGAAATCTCTCTGGCAGCAGTGAAAAGCAGGCAAGCTAATTTATTTGTTGGGTCGTACTACATGCTTGTCAACTGGGTGACGGAGTGGCTCACATAATGGGTGATTAGGTCTGACTGACTGCTGCCTGCTACATACCGCAGTCTTTGATGGTGAATTGTGCTGAATGGTTTCCAATTGTTTGTTATGAGCTGTTTGAGCATGAGGGTGGCATGGCTCAGGGGTAGAGTGGCTATCTAGCAACCAAAGGGTCGCTGGTTCGATCCCGTACCCTTGTGACCGTGTCAAAGTGTCCTTGAGCTAGATACTGGACCCATAATTGCTCCTGATGAGTAGGTTGGTGTCTTGCATGGCAGCCTTCACCATCAGTGTGTGTGTGAATGGGTGAATGAGATGACACTGTAAAGCGCCTTGAGTGCTACTAAGGTAGAAAAGCGCTATTTAAATTGAGTCCATTTACCATTTTTTTGTGCTCTGTTGAAAAAAGTAAAAAATAGTTGGACTGAAGCAGGCAGAGAGAATCTAAAGGAAAAAGGAAGGGTGGGAAGAGGACAAAGAGAGGTGGATAGAGGGCAAGTTGACATCTGGATGGAAAGCCTCTTTTGGTGCCAGCTGTGGACATGAGGTACAGAGGGGAGGAGGAATGTGAGGGTGAGGAGGTTGAGGATGCTGATAGCAGCACTGAGAGCATTAACAGCTGATTGGACAAAGAAAAGCAGGAAGCAGAGAGAGTGAGAGAGGCTTGTTGCCTGGACTGCGTCGATAGCGGGGAGGGAGGCGGCGAAGGAGGCGGCAGCGGTGGCAGTAGTTTTCTGTGAATAGTTGTTATAGTAACAGTGATACAGATGATGGGAGGAAAAGACAGCATTCAGATATAAAGCTATGGCGGTGAATGTGTGTTTTTTGGAGAATGCAGGGGTGTGTGTGTGTGTGTGTGTGTGTGTGTGTGTAAATGTGAGCGTGTGTGTGAAGCATGTACTGCTTTGTGTGGCTGAAATTTGTCCTGTGTGTGTGTATGCTGCGTGTGTGTGCTTGAAACGTGTGCGAGGAGGCATGTGAGATGTGCTCTGGGTGTGTCGTAGAGTTACTAGGCAGAGAAAGAAGAAGAGGGTTAGCAAGGAAACAGAGAAGAGGCAACTGAGACAAAGCTTTTGATTTAGAAGCGTAGAGGTGAGTCTTTGTCTTCTTGTCCTAAAAAATAACTCGGATGGCTTGTTAAGATAGCTGTCCTTTGACTGGGACATCTTAAGATCCACATCTCTCACCCTTGCAGGATTCACAGTTACTGAAATGGCGAGATGACTCATTATCAGTACCACATGTACAGTTGTAGCACTGAAATCAAAAGGTTAAGAGACACACAGAGGTTAGACTTCACTTGTCTTGTGTTTGCACTGTATTGTATGTTCATAGAAAGTACAATTTTAATCCGTGCATGTCTGTGAGGCTGAACATGCATGTAAAGCAAGAGCATCCCTGTGGCGAGTGCTCAAGTGTGTATATATGGGCGGGCAGCCAGCAGCGGAGGCAGAGGCCAGCTCCACTCTGAGTCATGGCGGGGCAAGTGGAGCAGAGTACTGGGCTCTCACAGACACCTCTGTTCTCCTCCGGCCACGCCAATGGTTCCTTTGTCTGGGAGACAGAACATGAAAGACCTGTCTCTCTCCATCTGCTTATCAAGCTACTGTAACGCACGGCTGCGTTCCTCTCTCGCTCCCCTTATGCTGTCTTTTTCTCTTTTTAATGAAATGTATGCGTTGTTAAATTCCAAACACTGACAAAAGACTGTAATGATAGAGGAGGTAGTTGGTGGAATGTGACAAATGAGCGGCAAACTCAGAAATATGCCTCAGGCTGCAGTTGTTATATCTTAGCGTAGCAACTATAATTGAAGGGGCTCTAGAGGGATTTCAGATTGTACTTCATTGAAGTTAAGGAACTTGTGAGGGACAGATTTAGAAAAGTAAAATCACTTCAGCATTTCAAAATTCACACCCCTGCATGCATTTTGTTTCAAGCTCAAACTGAAATCCCCAGTGGCATTGTCACCATGACCAGCTCAACTCGCGCTGTCATAGCACTGGAATTAATTATAAAACCAGTTTTTCAGGCTTACTTTTTCTGACTACAGTTGTACAATATGAATACTCTGCAACAGTAGAATGGGTCCAACAGCCAGACTCTGGTAATACCATTTCTACCACAGGGGTCACGCGACGTGGCCATTCAGGGCTGTCCTCTCACATGTTTGAAACTTTCCACCATGATCTTGTGACGAGCAACCCAATATGAGGTAGGGTTGCTTGTAGCTCTGCAGGTGTTTTCGTTAAATTAAATGACGGGATTGATAACACCTCCTTGTTGTTCAGCGCATGTCCAATTATATCCAAGCCGGTTGTTGCTGTCATTATACAACACACAATCATTCATTTTAAAGCAAAGACTCAACCGAAACAGGAGTCAAGTGACAGCAAGCATCAAACACTTCTGAGGATGAACTACTCAGCCATGGAAGTAAATCTAGTAATTCATGTATCTCTTGCACTCACTTCTTTTTTATAGATTACAATTACAATGATCAAGATTGCTCTCCAGTTTTTAAAAGTGTTTGCTGACACATGGGAGAATAGTGTTTTTTTTTAGAATGTATCCCTTCCCAATGAGTGTGATGGACGGTGTACATTTCACTCTGAATCTGTGTAGGGTTTTCATGTCAGTGAGTGATGGTGAATGTTTTCAGATGATCATCCACTACATCAGTCGCTCTGTGTGTCTCAGTGATAGCGAGCTGGTAGCTCCTCAACTGGCTGTGAGTGGCTGTTAACTCTAGTGGCAACTGGCAATCGTCGATCCTGAGCCTCCCTCAGTAAAGAATTCCCACTCTCCCAGTTTGCCATTTTCTTTTCTCCCACTTAATCCTTTCCCATTCACCCCCCCATCCCCGAACCTTCCCTTTTCTTTGAGTCTCATTTCACCTCCCTTCCTCCTCCTCCTCCTCCTCCTCCTCCATCCCCTAGCCCTTTCTCCCTCCCCCCTCCATGCACCCATCCAGACTCCCCTCCATGCCCCCCTCCATCTCAGTAGGCAGGGCCAGTAGAGTGGGCGGTTGGATTAGCGTGACACACTGTCTGCCTTCGCACAACATTGAGAGGACATGCTGAGTCGACCTAGACTGATAACAATGTAAAACTAGCAGTAAGGTGGTAGGTAATCCAGCTGTTTGATGCTTTAACAACTAGGTTCAGGCCACAGTGGAAAGGTTGTTGTTCATTGTAGCTGTAATGGTTAACTGTCAACGTTTACCAGTCGCAGTTTCCTCGGTACATGTGCTTTCAGGGAGATGGAGTTCTGTGCTGTGGTCGCATCATTCCATTAGACTTCTGAACAGTTCATACAATGTTGTTCTGAACAAAACTGCTTCATTGTATCTTTATGGAAGAACCGTAGCTGTTGTTTTGCTTTGTCAACCATCTATTGCTGAAAAATACAACTGATAGTCAGTAACGTTGCAGTAAAACAACTTCAGCCAGTGTATAATCTGTTTAATAATCTGTTTGAATGTAAATTGTCAGTATGTGTACCAGAGTGTGAAATACTAATATGAAGAAGGTATGCCTCTTTCCCTCTTGCCATTTGGGCTTTTTCAAAAAACTGTGGCATCAGCTCAGCTCAATGTAATTTTGTGTCTTGTCAGGCAGCAAACATGAAGATGGTACCCAGAGTGACTCTGAGAATGGTCTGGGCCTTCGTTTTGCCAACCGGCGCCATGCCCTCGAGGAACGTCTAAAAGCAGCTCACAGTCGCGCTGGAGAAGGAACAGGAGGGGTGAACACATCAGTGAGTGGGTCCAGAACAACTGGCACCCGCGCTGCCTTCATGATCGAGTTCTACGACGAGGAAAACCCTCGCAAGCGTCGATCATATTCATTTTCCCAGACTGCACCACTGCTGGGGGGAGGAGCTGGTGGGGAGGGCCTGTGTCCCCAACCGCCCTCTCACCCCAAGGTCTTTAGCATTTCCACCTCTGCTACCCTGGCCTCAGACTCAGGTAAAGGCGACTTATTATCTATTCTAATATCTCAAAGTAAAGTTAAAAAAACACTAATCCGCAGAAATTTTCGTAAATGCTGAAATACTTTCAAATCTTTTGATCCATGTAATAAAAGAAAATACCTTGAATATTCAGTACACAAAAGTTAGTCGTTGCTGCTCCTCTGTGTATTACAATCCTCAATTCTTTTCTAATAGTTGTATTTCTGCGTTGCATTCAGGTAAAGCTCCAGCTCCAATACCCGCCACAGTGACTGCAGGCGCCCCAACAGCTGCCCGCGTGCTTCTCAAGCAGAGGTCTGAAGATCCCAGTATCAGCCGGAGCTCAGCCAGCACTGGGCTGGCAACGGGTAGCCCCACCAGCCCCAGTGAGGACACCTCAATCGTGGGACGAGGAGCAGGGACGGCCGGAGGGGAGGCAGAGGATGACCATAGTGATAAGGGGACCTACACTATCGAATTGGAGAACCGGAACCCAGAGGAAGAGGAGGCCAGGCGCATGATAGACACGGTAGGATCATGTTAGCAAAAATGTAACTCTGCGATAACTCAAATTTAAGAACCGATGAAGCACAATCAGGCTTTTTATTACTTGTTTAGTTTGCACTTTTAGATTTAGTCGTCCTTTGTGGTAGGTTTTTGTCGTGGCCACTAAAAGAAAGTCAGAATGTCTTGGTTGACTTGAGTGACCACCACTCACTTCCTCCCTCCTGCCATATTGGTCAACCTAATGCTTCTGTAACAGCCTGAGGAGACTTGCTCCATCAAGCGTTGGGCTCTTTTACTGAAAGATGCTCCAGGGTCCACTGAAAAACATTTTGAGTTTCACACTGCTGCATCTGTTCTGTAGCACAACCCTCCTCCATGCGCTGGTATAAACCGGAAACAGTAGAATAAGCTAAAATAATTCTGAAATGGGAAATCACATGAATTGCACCGTACTTGAGCACAGGAAGTATATCCACTTATTTCCTGGAAGCAAAGTTGTTGCCCATAAAGGCTATTACACAGGCTTACTTCATCCCTCAGTACTTACAGCAGCACATGACCCTTTAAATGTTGTGTATAGGTGTTATTTCTGAGAGAGTAGTGATATAATTAGTGGGGTGTGTTTCTAGTCAGCGTTTGTCTGAATGTATCACAGTCAAAACTGGAAGTGTAGTTATGCTAATTCCTGTAATTAGCTGACACACTAATTGGCACACAGCTCACACACTGCTGTCTTTCGCTCTCTCTTTCTCTCTTTTCTACACAGTGTGTGTGTGTGTGTGTGTGTGTGTGTGTGTGTGTGTGTATGTGTGTGTGAGGGAGAGAGTGTATTTTCTCTGTGTTGCCATGGTACTCAACTATCAAGTGCAAATCGCTGCTTTAATTCAGCAGCATCTTCTTCAGCTCACTTTTATTCATCAGGAGGATTGTAGAACATTGTTACTGTTTTCATCATGTTTGCTCGGTTCTTTATTTCTTGTGTTTGTAGGTGTTTGGTGTGCAGCAGAACCAGGACTCCTCGACTCGATCAGACCTCCAGGGACAGGGAGGGGGAAAGGAAACTGGAGAGAAAGGGAAAGAGGTGAAAACCGTGATTAAACAGCCTTTAAGGGATCTCCTGGTGAGGCAGAAATGTTAATGGTGATAGGATTAGGAAAACCCCACAACTTGAAACAGTACTGGGACCCTATTTGTTTTATTGTATGTCTCAGTCTAGTGTAATACAATGGTGTGTAAGAGGTGGATCCAGAGTCGTGGTTCAGTGTAGTAATGTGAGTCACAGTCTCTCCCTTGACTTGACAGCTCGACTCCCCTCGCCTTTTCATGGGTGTAGTCCTCCCAGAGATTGACCTAGATCATGTGAAGATGAGGAGAGACATTCTGCCCTCAGGCTGTCACATAGGAGGAAGGGGGGCAGTGTGTATGAGCATTACCAGCCTTTCTACCAAGTCTTTTACGCCATATAGATGGGTGTCTTTCATCAAGTATTATGAGGGGAGACTGTTCAGTTTTTCTCTAAAAACTGACAATTGAAATAAAAGGATTTCCTTAAGACTAAATAATGTCCATTACTGTATATGACATTCTAAATGAATCTCAGTCTCACTCACATATTATTTGTCTTTATTCTGGCTTCTCATTCATGTTTCCCTCTTGGTTGTTGCTCTTGTGTCCCCCTCAGGGTCTTCCCGGTGACTCGAGCTGGGTCTCTCAGTGGGCAAGTCTAGCTGCCAATCATACCAGAACAGATCCAGAAGGTTCGGGGGCAGAGACAGCTGCCTTCCTGCACAAAGAGAGAGGTACATAGTCACTGCATTTGACCTGTAAAGTTCCGGAACACGCAGTTCAGTGTTTCACTTCACCCATCAACTTCAACTTTCAAAGGGTTTTTTTCTTTGTTCTTTAGGAGCTGACACGTCTGAGTCCTCCAGTCTGTCTGATCGCAAGCGGAGGACCCTCCCCCAGCTCCCGGTGGATGACTCCAGGAGTAAATCTAGTGCCAAACCTCTAGGACTGAGGTCTGAGATCGGGGAGAAACAGGACACTGAGCCCCAGGAGAAAGAGAACAAGGGAGACGGCGAGTCCCCAACTCCCATTGAAGACGGCGAGATGACCAGTAAACGGAAACAAACCTCCACCTCCTCTCCATCCAAGAGTCTTCTACGGACCTCTGGCAGTGCTGAGCGGAGGAAGAGGTCAGAGGAGAGGAAAGGAGGAGGAGCAGGAGAAGGAGGACAGAAGTCTGGGAAGCCTCTTGTGCGACAGGGCAGCTTCACTATAGAGAAACCCAGCGCCAGTGTACCCTCAGAACTCATCCCACGCATCAACAGAGGCAACAACGGGCGCGAACGCAGCGACTCAGTGGGGAGCATGGACACGGCAACACTCCTGAAGGACACGGAAGCTGTCATGGCGTTCTTGGAGGCCAAACTAAGAGATGAAAACAAACTAGACCAGAGCAGTAGTAAAACTGGGATCACCAATCAGGGTGCGGGGTACGGATTCCCCTCTCGGACTGACTCCATCTCTCCTGAGTCTGACGTGGACACAGCCAGCACAGCAAGTCATGTGGCTGGAGAGGCAGAGGGGAAGTCATCAGCTGGTGTACAGAAACGACGTTCCCTCAGCAGCATGCACCGGGAGAAGAGCAACATGAGCACGACTTCCAAAACCAGCACCACTAACACCAGTGCACGTGAACGCTTGGAGAGGAAAACTAAAACCAGAACTGGGGAAGCCACAAGCAGAGCTGATGCACGCCGCTCAGTTCAGCCATCTTCTTACAGAGCACGCCAGCCTTCCCTGGATCTCACTGATGATGACCAGACTTCTTCCTTTCCCATTTCTGACATCCTCTCATCAGACCAAGAGACCTACTCTGGACCAGGTTTTGGGAGCTCCGCACATGGCCGTGGCTCAGACGATGTCCTCAATGCCAAACATGATAGCAGGTCCACTAAGACGTCTGCCAGTTCCAAAACCAGCCGTAACCTCCAGGCAGCCACAACCTCGTCACTGAACAAGCAGGCCTCGCTGCCTCAGCCACGGCCCACCAGAGCCTCCCTTCTCCGCCGTGCCCGGTTGGGAGATACATCTGACACAGATTTGGCTGATGCAGACAGAGTGTCTGTAGCATCTGAGGTGTCCACCACCAGCTCCACCTCTAAACCCCCATCTGGTCGGAAGGGATTGTCGCGACTGGACATGCTGGCTCAGCCGCGTAGGAACCGTCTGGGCTCCATATCAGCCCGCAGTGACTCTGAGTGTACAATGACCCGCAGCTCCACCTCCTCACCCCGCCTTTCAGCTGAGACTGCTCTGCGTCTTGGCTTACGCTCTTCAACACCCACAGAAAACAGGCTAACTCCCAGAATGAGAGCCAACAGCGTGTCCAAACTGAACGAGACCAAGTCTAAGACCACTACATCTGGATACTGTTCACCCACAGGTCAGCACGCCAAATGAATCCCTGATCATTTCTGTGTCCTCTTGTGTTGCTAGAGCAAGGGGAAGTAAATTCTACACCAGGCTGTCTTATTTTACCAGTGGTGTCGGGATCGAGTCAAGCCTACCTCATGATGTTTCAGTGTGTCATCATCATTGTCTGATATAATTCTCACTGTGTTTTGATAAACTTTGCACTGGCTTTCATTGTCCAGAGGGTTCTCAGCCTGAACCTGAGGGCGCTGATGCAGAGGAAGAGCAGTTGGGTACTGTACCAGAACTGTAGAACCTTCTTAGGACTGTGTGTGTTTGTGTGTCAGACCTGGGTCACTCACAACTGCTACCAAACTAGCTTTGGAAGAGTTTTCATGTCAAAATGAGATATTCACCACTTGTAAAGGTAATGCATATTGAAAAGGATCAGTTTAAAACAAGCATTCCTGGAAGCTGTCTGCTAGTTGTTAAGAAATGCAAGGACTATACCAGATTTAAAAGCATGCCTACGCACTGTTAGCACATCACTTAGGGACATTTCAGTCATCAGTGTATGTTGACCCAGGTCTGGTTATGTTGCAGTGATAACCCTGGCTTCTCCCTTACATCCATAATGCTGTGATGAAGCCCCAAATGCTCTACTCACACTCTTACTTCTGTTAAATATTTTGGAAATTGGAGCTCAAACTGCCAAACCCATCAGCAGATGTAGTTGGAACAGTGCGCCGCCCTGTGGTGGTTTGTGGTCAAGACACCTACTCGGTCCCAGAGACCAGAGGGGCTGGTAGAGCGTTGCCTCATCATGGTGCAGCTGGTGTGCGAAGCAGTTTAACATATCCTGGCTCTATATTGGTTGTACATTTCTGCTGCAGCTTGATGTTTTGTTTTCAGGCAGGGTGCTTTTAGATAAATCCAGGTTTGTGTTCATAGCTGTTTGTTTTATTTTCAGTGTGTTTTTCTAACAATTCTCCTTACAACTTGTCTCGTCCATGACCTTCGGAATGCGGAATGTTATTAAGTGTGTTGCAGAGCATAACAGTTACCAGAACATTAAGTTAAACACCATGGTGTCTTTAACAATGTATGAACCTTTGTGTTCGTTTCCAAAACACCCTTCTCCATGATCTGTTGCCCTGATATTCAGAACTACTAATTCAGTTTGTGCAGCGTTATAACTTTCTCAGACTAAAGCAAGATCATCTTGGATCTACCGCAGCAACAAAGCCTCTCATATTCACAAGCTTGTTTATTAACTTCATGAATAACAAATGTGATGGAATAAAGTTCTGCTATAATGACTAAACTAAGCTATCGTGTATTCGTCACCATCACAGTGTCCAGTAGCAGCAGGTGGAGACGTCTGCCGCCAGAATACGGTTCCACCTCAGAAGAAGAGTTTGGCTCCAACCGGAATTCTCCAAAGCACGGAGGGCGATCCCACGTGCGACCTCATCATCTCGTCCCACACCGTGGTTCAAGACTTGGAAGTACGCCAAGCGCAGGCTCTGGTATGATGACGGGTCCAGGCGGAGTGGGGATTAAACACCGCATGAAGGAGCAGGAGGAGTACATCAGAGACTGGACAGCTCACAGCGAGGAGATAGCCAGGTACTGATCTACAGTGACTGCAGTCGTCATGATGTCATGATCTGTGTTTGATGACAGGTTGCATGTGAATGTAGATGCTGCGTTCTAAAGAACCCTTTCTGATGGTTAACAGGTTATTCCCCTGTGTGCGCAGGATCAGCCAGGACTTGGCTAAGGACTTGGCCATCTTGGCCCGCGAGATCCACGATGTGGCTGGTGAGATTGACTCAGTCAGCTCATCTGGCACAGCACCCAGCACCACCGTCAGCACCGCTGCCACCACCCCGGGATCAGCCATCGACACCCGCGAAGAGGTAGGCCCTGCACGCCCCACGCAGCCGGAAATACAGGAGAGCATGAAAAAGGTTTGTTTGTTTCTGTTGCGCCTTTGACCCACTCCACCTTCCCACGCCTCAGCATTTCATCCATTATATTTGTACTTAACATTCCACTCTCCCCAAAAATATTCTCTACGTTAATACTGTTGGATTAAAATCATAGAGCTTGTCGACCTAATGTGACCGTCCAGACCTCCTTCCTTTCTCTCTAACCTTAACCTTAATCTGTCAAAAGAAAACAGAAAAAAAACCTGCACAGAAATGTAAAAAAAAAAAAAAATATATATATATATATATATATATATATATATATATATATATATATATATATATATAAAATCTTGAGTTAATTTCCCCTCCCCTTATGTCCTTCTACATCTATCCCTGTTTTGCCCAGTTGGTGGATCGGGTGTTTGACGAGAGCCTTAACTTCAGGAAGATCCCTCCGGTCATTTCAACCACTAAGGCTCCAGAGATCAACGGGAAGCCTGTGGAGCACCGCCCCCGCGCCCCTGACAGTCTGGAACCCAGAGCTCTGAGGAGACGCACCTGGAACCGAGAGGAGGTGAGAGTTCATGTCACATGACACAAATATACAAACACGGAGACTCCCACAGAAACCCCTTTGTGTTATGACACGTGTCCTCTCTCTATTCAGGCGGTGTTGGACAGCCTCCTGCTCAATTCGGTTTCTCAACTGTCCACTAAGATCCGACACTCTGTTGACAAAACTGCAGGAAAAATCAGGTAATTAAACTTGCAACTGCAACTTACATTCTTTTTTTTTGTACAGCAAACTCCACCGTGAATGTACATGTGTCTGTGTTATTCTTCTCCAGGATATTGTTTAAGGACAAAGATAGAAACTGGGATGAAATTGAGAACAAACTGAGAGCAGAAAGCGACATACCGCTGCTGAAAACCTCTAACAAGGTACAGAAAAATCTCCCTCTGAGCGGAATTCATGAGGCAAAATAATACGAAGAGCCAATAGCTGTATTTTTATCTGTCTTTGCTGCAGGAGATTTCCTCAATACTGCTGGAACTGAAGAGAGTTGAGAAGCAGCTTCAAGGTAAAGAAGACTCACGTTCATTTTCATTAGTTGATAGCAAACATAAAGGAGGGGAGTGTCCACCAACTCACTTACAATCTTTTTCTGACTCTGTCAGTGATCAACGTGATGGTCGACCCAGACGGGACTCTGGATGCCTTGGCCAGCCTCGGCCTGACCAGCCCCACCACCCCCACCAAGCCTCAAACCAAAACAGTGTCCCCCTCCGCCACCAGCCCCGGGTCCCAGCAACCAGCCAAAGACTTGCTGCCAGAGATTCTTCCTGGGCCCGGAGGACCAACAGCTCCCACCAAGGTCCAGTCCTCCTCTGCCACCACAGAGGACCCCGCACGAGACGTCTCTGTAGGTCTCGGCTTGGCGGGTGTCGGAGGACTACCTTTCAGTCGCATGCGGCCCAGTGGCGAGGAAGCTATTGCACAGAAGTGAGCAGAGAGTTATCTGGAAATCAAGGTTATGTGAATAAAGTCTGGATTTGAGTGCAGGTGGCTGGTGATGAGGCAGGTGTAGAAACATGTTTTTTTGCCAACAGAACATTCTGCTGACTTTACCAGTCTAGGATCACGGTTATGATATAAACATATTTTAGCAACATGGCAGAAATGAAGTGCTTCAACTGATGCATCATGGATATACTCTCAAAAGGAAGTCGACTCTTGAATGATTTAGATTTCTAATATTAGCATTTCAACTTTTAAACTGTTCATGCTTACTGGCCTCCCCGTTGGACTGAAGGCGACGCTGCTGCTCTCTCAGCGAACACACACATCTGTGGTTGTACAGTCTTCTCCGTGTGTCTGGACCCCTCCTACTCTAAGGACATGCCTTAAAAAATAAAACATCCTCCATAGTAGCAGCAGAACCCCCCCCGCCCCACACACACACACACCTTGTGCCCTGGAATAATAGAGAACTCATCCAGTACCCTCAGACAAACTGAACGCTTTGTAAAATACCATTCACAAATAACGACCTATTTACACTGCAATAATTTATTTGCACTTGTTCAGTACAGAGAATATTTCAGCAGCCTTAACTAAGCAACCACATATTCACAATATACCAGGAGCAGTTAGTTCACAAATCAAGCAGGCAGAATCGCAGTTTTCTATTATTCAGTAAGTGTCCGTCCACTGAACCGTCATTCGAACCGGATTCATAGTGCCTCCCCAGCTCTGTCCTTTCATCCACCCGTTCGTTTCCTTCCTGTCGCTCCAGTCGCCTGTACAGAACAGAGCTGAGCGCTGTCTTCCTGCTCGTTGGTATCTCTTTACTGAAGGGTATTTTTACAGTAACAACCGTGACCTACCAAAGGTAAGCGGTTCATTAACAGTAGAGCCATCTGCAGTTTGATGGAACTCACCTTTCCTCTACAGGCACCTATTTCTCTGAATGACTCCATCATATTTTATTGTAATCATCGCTGCCTTATCTTAATTTGGCCGCTGAGGATCAGTGCCCTTAGCTTCTTGCTATACTACATCCACTCAAGTGTCCTATGATTTATAATTGGATTTATTTTCTACTTTTACTCACACCGGAGCTTTTAACTTCTATTTTAACCTAAACAAAAATTTACAGAGAAAAAAACGAATTGTAAATATTTTATACTATTTGGATACCGGCAATGTAGTTAGAGATACTTTTTAATGTTTGACCCATCTCAAAATTTTTGTTTCATTTTCTTTCATTAAAATTTTGAACCCTGAGCATGAAGAAGCTGATGGAATTTGTGTTTCCGAACCGATCTGTGTAGAATATCACCTGCTCCGAGCTGTTTGACCAATCTAGCTTGTGACACAGTTTCATATCAGTGTATATAGGTGCATTGTTCCACCAAGGAGGGAAGTTCCAGCATACAGATACTGCAGAACTACAGACAGAACAGTACAGTTAAGCTTTTCCTCAGTGACATTGTTGCTCCTCTCACGATGGAGACTAACCACTTTCTGAATTTCTCTAAAGCTTATAGTCTGTGTTCTAGAGCAAGATTACTTAACGGCGATGTATTAGTACTTAGAGACTCTTGCAATAGTGAATTTAGGTGCCAGATGTTCATTTCCCACTCTCTAAACTGTACTGTAAAATGTTTTTGCGATGCCTGAAAGCGCCCGTTTGGACTACAGAAGGGCATTGATTAAAAGAAGTTGAAAAAAAAAAAAGATGTAGTTGTTCAAAAAAAAAAAAACTTCTTATTTTGCACATCAGATTGATTTTCCTTCATGCAGAAGTAGAGATGTAAGGCTGCGTCAGATGTCACAGTTTGACAGGAATGATATCTATCAAAAGTGAATGCCTTGCCTTCTGTCTGTACAGATAAAACCTCTAATTGTGTTACTTGTTTTATTTGTTTCCTCCCATTTAAAAGACAAAAAGTTAGGGGTCTGTGAATGCTAGGTACATGTTTATTTTTTAAATTCTACATGTCATCTGACCAGTGTTTTTTGTCTTTTTTTTTTTTTTGTAAAGAGAAAACACCATTTTATTTATTTTTATTTTTTTTCTGTTTAATAATTTGTGGATGTTTTATGTATTTTATATTTGTTCCACTGTCTGCATTGTTTCTTACTGGTAATAAATCAGAGCCATTCACTTGTTTCTCTGTTTCTTATTTTTGACCACCGCTGTTAATTTGAACTGTAGTTCTAAAAATCCAGATGTTGCTACTGATGCTGGGTTGTGGAACAGCTGGAGGAAGGGCAGTTTTAATCAGAGGAAAGGAAAAAATCTCTCTGGATAAAAGTAAAGCAGTCAAGTACACGTTAATTAAGACAGAACTACAGCACGTTTTCTAGTTCCAGTGCAAGATTTTAGGACACACCTGTTTTGTTTTTTTAATGAGGCCAGTACAGGAGCAGCACACCACCTCAGACTGTGCAGACGCAACGCTGGAGCCCAGTTATTACTGTGGTGTAATGTCATTGGCTCCCGTTAATTTTGCGGACTTAAGCTGTGTTGTAGGACAATTAGATGTTATTTACAAAAAGATAAAGAGAAAAAGTAGCGGTTGATTCCAAGAGGAGAAAAAAAAAAAGACAAAACTCTGTTCTTGTGAATTGAATTTTATTACCACTGATGAACATCCAGAATACGAGTGGCTCATTTACCCATGACTGCATACGCACTTGGACTAAATAACAGTATTATGTGTGTGGTTTTTTTGTTGTTGTTAAGACACCTGATATGACACACAGCTGATAGGATGGTCTGTACTGGAGAAACTCAGAGATTAGCCGGGGGGCCACTTCATGCCACGTCCACCCAGGACATGGATGTGGATGTGGTAGACCGACTGGCCTCCGTCAGGCCCATCATTGATGACAATCCTGTAGCCCTTGGTCAGGCCCGCATTCTTAGCACAGTTCTTTGCCACTATCAACAGGTGACCCAGCAGCTGGAAGACAAGACAGATGCGCATAAGACTCCATCCAGCGGCCACTGATAGAAAGTTATGTGTGTGTGTGTGTGTGTGTGTGTGTGTGTGTGTGTGTGTGTGCGCGCGCGCTACTTGCCCCAGCATCGCTGTCTTCTGCTTGGGACAGCTGAACAATTGGCTTTTTTGGCACGACAAGGATGTGAGTGGGAGCCTGAGGTGAAACATCATTGAAGGCTACACACTTGAAACACAAAAACAATGCTTTAGGATTATAACGCAATTTTGGAAAACTCCACTTCAGCTGAATGTGTTGATATGAAAAAACTCGACAGTCATTTCTGCTGCAGGCTTTTTCCTGTTCTGCAACATTTCTGCTGTTCCACGATATTGGAAACCAAAAAAAGGGAGGGTGTCCAATTACTTGTTATTAAACCCATTCAATATCAATTCTTTTATAGCTCTTTGTAATGTCTATTTTGTAATGGGTCTTAAATTCAACCGTGCAAGTTCCCACGAACGTTACCTCCGTCATGATTTATAACATACAGAATAAACTGCGGCTAGGAAGCTTCTTCGCCTTTGTTCTGTTCAAACATAACTCAGGTAGTTAATTTTAGTAACTTACTGACACATTCACTTTAGTATTCTCATGCATACAACATAGTAGGAGGCGTTCTGCATAGCTAGCGCGAAGCTAACATTAGCCAACCCCCCCTGAGTCACGCCGCTGTGGTGCAGTGTGGTCATACTGCGTATAAGCGATGGTTACCTTGTCATCTTCATGAAGCAAGTCCGCAGGAACCTCTTTGCGGACGATTTTCCCGAATATTGTATCTCCGCCCGGCTTGGCCACCTGCGCTTTCGCTGTTTCATCAGCCATGTTGACGCAGACGATGAACCGCCCGTCCGCGCTTCTACGGGACGAGATGCCAAACCCTACTAAAAGCTGATTGGCTAATAATATGCGTCATTTTTCGAGTCTTTACTGATTGGTTCTTGGGTTGTACAAACCGGAAGTGCTAAAGAAGACAAGATGGGAACACGTTTGAAGGTGAGGCACTCATATGGTCATGCATATCCAAATAACATCAGTCAAACAATACCTGCCAATGCTAGTTCATTCCATGAATTAATGTTGTGACGGAAATTAATTTAACGGCGTAGCCTGGTTGTAAAAAGCTAATAGACAGCGTACAGAACTCAGTGTTGATGTCGGTACAAGCTAACCGTCTTGTGTCGATGCAGGTGCTACGCGTGTTTAAAGCTCTGCACAGAACAAGAACAGCTGTATTCAAAGACGACGACAGAGCACTGACGGGTTAGTATCCTCGCTGGGTCGGTTGACTGATTATTAGGAGTAAACAAATGTTTGATCTCGGTTACCAACCAACCAAAGCTAACCAGTTCAAGAGTGTCAAATCCATGACTGTGTTTCTCCCATACAGCTGCAAGATTAAAGATCAACGAGGAGTTCCGTAAAAATAAAAATGAAACATCGGAAGAAAACATCGCGAAGGTACGTGCTGTTTTTAACACTTGTTAATGATGTAGGTTCCATGTTTTATTTGGCTGCGCAAAACGTCATCAGCTCTTATCTGTTGTTTTGACCTCATGGATGAATTACTAAAGTTACTGTTCTGACCCGGGAGACAGAGGGTTTGACTTGTTGTAATGTTTGTGTCAGTGCGGCTTTGCAGGCGGTTTAATATTCATCCCTGAAGATGCTGCTTCAGCAGGAAGACAACAGCTAGAATGCCGCAACATCTGAATGACCTTTGTGACCCTAAACTGTTTTAATTCTACAACTCTCCATTTTCTCTGGTTACAGATGATCCAAATGGGCTCCGATGTGGAAACAGTCCTACGACAGTCAGTGCTTCAAATGGAGCATGTCGACGAAAATAAGCTCTGTGAGTAGAGCTTGATCTTGTTTTGTGTTTTTTTTTTTATTTGTTTGTCGCTGTTCTAGATAGGAACATGAATGCATTTAATATGTACACCGGGAATCTTTTCGTCTTCTCTTCTGATATTTCATGTGTGAACTCCCACAGTGCTGCGACCCAGAGACAGTCTTCTTCTAGAAAATGTTCCATTTTGTGACCAGCCCAGGAAGAAGTCATGACTGATCACGTGACCACGCCCCCCCCCCCCCAAAAAAAGAGACTCACTTTCATTAATCACCTGCGATTCAGTCAAAAACATTTCAAGGTGATCGGGATGTCCTGATGTGGATCTGCTGAGGATCTCTGTCGTTCTAATGATGAAATCTTTACTGTGAGCTGGATGTCACAAGTTCCTGTACAGTGTTTTATCACCAGTGGTTTCAGATCTGTTGTAATAGCTTGAAAGTGTTTTCTTTCTTCTTTCCACTGGCAGAGGGAGATGTTACTTTGCTGCTCAAGGAAAAACGATCTTGTGTTGTAATTAAAGAATTCACTGAGGAGGTTTGGATTCAATTCCTTGTTCAAACCCTGGTAGATGACAAATGGATGTGATGATGATGATGATGATGATGATGATGATGATCAGGGTCTGTAAGTTAATACTAAGACTCTTCAAGTGGGACTTACCTGCTTTCATCTACATAACTGCAAATGTCTCTAGTTTTCAATGGCATTATTTTATGTCACCTCAGTATGGCGCTCTCGTGTGTCTGTAGCTTTTAAAATCTTTAATTCTTGAAAGTCAGTAAAACGTATGAAAGCGTGGTTCCCTGTTCTGTTGAGCTCGTCACCATCACACAAAAGCAGGGCCGGTTAGCTCAGTTGGTTAGAGCGTGGTGCTAATAACGCCAAGGTCGCGGGTTCGATCCCCGTACGGGCCAACTAGGTTATTTTGGGATTACCTTCACGACACTGTTGATTGAAAGAAGGTCTCAGGGATTATTACATATGAGTTATCAGTATGAGTTACACATGGACGTCGATCAAATAAATACTTGTGTCTGAACCAAGACACACAGGTCTGTCATATCATCATGTATATTACTGTGTCGCGTCTTCAAGTGCTGTTATATCATTAATTGCTTATTAATTAATTATTTTGATTCTTATTGACTCATTTAATTTCTTCTTTTCGTTTTCATGAATACTAACAACAATTTTTTTGCGCGGCTGTCTTGTCAAAATTAAAGATTACAAGGTTAACAAGGATTACAAGGGTGGACAGAAAACTAGCCGGCTTTGACAGTGATATGATGACGTCACAGTTCCCGGTGTGACAAGGCCGGTTAGCTCAGTTGGTTAGAGCGTGGTGCTAATAACGCCAAGGTCGCGGGTTCGATCCCCGTACGGGCCAGTCCCGTGTTTTGGGTCGTATGTATACATTTTCCTCAATATCTATTTTAATTACTGTTGGTGTAAAGAGTTAAAAGAAAAATATTCATTGAAAGTTTACATACACGACAGTCAAGAAAGGCCAGAGTTGACGTCTTCTGTTTGTATTGATAGTTCAACACCTCTTTTCATCATATTTTGTTTTATCTTCTCTATTGAATTTATATTTAATGAAGATCTTTTTGTCAAAAGCTTCTATGTCATCTGGACCAGTGATTCCAGGTGAAAACTCAGTATGATTGCATCACAACCCCATTTTGTACAATTTTATTGATATACACTGGCAATTTCACGCAACATTCAAATCAACTACCTTTCCCACAATGTCCAAAGAGGAAGAAACGTCATCAATATGCGCCGTTGCTCTGGCAACGCTTGTGCTGATTCTTTCGTATTTAGCATGTTAGCTCGTTAAGTGGTGGGGTTGGAATATCAGAAAATTATGCCAAAAACATGGTGATGAAACCTTTGCTTTTCAAACAGATTGTTCCCGAAGATGTCAGTAAACAATTACGTCACTTTCTAACGACGTATTTGCTTTTTGTTGATCAGCTCTGATAAGCTGTGGGAGTTAGCCGCAGCCGCAGCGGAGGTCCAGAGTCGGGACGCAGCCGGAGGTGGAGAGGAGGACGCGGGAGAGACGGTCAGCGAGAGGACCGTTGTTCTGATGGGGAGCAAGACCGGGGTGTGTTTGACACACATTCACTATCTTGTGACGTAATCACTCTTGTCTCGTCTTTGATATCGTCTCTGTCTTTACTCACTGGCCTGGTGATTGAAGCTCTTTGTTTTGTTCAGGGTAAAACTTCCATTCTCCTCAGATGCCTCGACAGGTGAGTTTTGGTAATGATAACAATAATAATAATTATTATTATTATCATTATATTAGTAATTCACACCCATGTTTAATTCGTCGCTCCAGGGATGAACCTCCTAAGCCGACTCTGGCTCTGGAGTACACTTTCGGCAGACGAGCCAAAGGCCACAACACAGTAAGGAGTTTCGTGAGTTTATTTACTGGTTAGTTCTGATGAGTTCAAATCACTGATGTGTTTCATCGAACTTTCAGAGACGGGAACAGTTAATCTGAAACGTGCAGATCCTCTAAAGTGAACATTAAGCAGAATTCAGTTGAAACTCACAAAGTCCTACGTCTCACCTTCGGTTAAGAATAAAAAAGAACGATTTGCCTGTAACTGCACACTAATATTTAAATGTAAAAATGGAGCAAAAGTAAAAGTTACATCAAATGCCTCGCAATCAATGACAGAACAAATACCCTAAAAATACATCTTGAAGTATTTATACTCCAAAACGAGCTGCATAGCTTGTTTTATTACAATAAATATCTGGAAATGATTGCGCATAACCTGTAATAGGTGTGATAAAAGTAACTGTTGGTTTCATCAGCCCAAAGACATAGCGCACCTGTGGGAGCTGGGAGGAGGGACGTCTTTGTCAGACTTGGTCCAGATCCCCATCACGCCTGTCAGTATCAGGTAGTTCACACATTCACGCTTCCTAAATCTAACGGTCTCTGTTTTTTGTTTGTTTGTGGTGTTTAATACAGGAATATTCATGTTTTTGTATCTTCAAGTCAGACGGTAAGATCCAAACGAGATGTTTCATTGGTCTGAGCCTCAGTGGTGCAGCAGCGGCTTCCTCTGTACATTCACTCAGCACAGCGGCACAAAATCCTTCCCATCTGTTCCAGGTCTCTCTCCATCATCCTGGTCCTGGATCTGTCTAAACCAGAATTTCTGTGGGGAACCATGGAAAAACTCCTGCAGGCAGCACGAGTTCAGGTGGAGATAGTTTCCTCTCAGGCACAAAAGGCCCAAAGTGGATCCAAACCCCAGGCAACGGCACTCTTGCCAACACGCGCTCTACCTAAAGACTATCCAGTAGGATACACGCACACACACACACACACACACACACACATCCTGCTATACTGCATATATGAAAATTAGCCTTTTCTTCAGTCAGGTGAGGTAAACGAGTTGCATGTTGTATCCTGAGTTAACGGAGATTCTCTCAACAGGACAGAGAGCTAATCAGTCCCTTTCCTCTGCCTCTGCTCATCATTGGCAGCAAGTACGACATCTTTCAGGTAAAATACAACTTATTTTATTTTAATTAACCTTTATTATTACCCACTGACATGCCAAAGGAATGAAATATATCGTGTTTGTTCAATAACTGCTCAGAAAACCATGTCTTTTTTGTTTGTCTCGTTCTTTTTTTTTTCTTTGCCCCTTTGTGCCATGGAAACAAATAAATCACAAGAAACTTTAAGCCTCACACAAATCTATAACTTAACGTCTTGATTTAACCTTTTACTTCAACACGTTAAATCAGACACAGCCATGGCATTTAATTACTGATAAATAAGTGCACAAGCAGTCGCGATAGATGTTTAAAAGGAGAGTTTTTCTGTCTTTTTTGCAGGAATTTGACTCTGACAAGAGGAAAGTGGTTTGTAAAACACTTCGTTTTATTGCCCACTACTACGCCGCCTCTCTCACCGTAAGTCTGCTGACACCGAACACTTCAGTTATCGCTTTTCGGAAATCCTTTATTATGTTTGTACTTTTTCTCACCCTTAAAAAAAAAAAAAGCTTCCTCCATGTTGTCCGTGTTCTCATCCACCTTTCCTCCAGTTCACCAGCATCAAGTCCGAGGCCCTGATGTCAAAAACTAAGAGCTTCTTTTCCCACCTGGCTTTTGATCTCAACAAAGGGTGAGGAGGGTAACCCGGCGTCACAGCACCCACTGACTTTCTCAGTCGTAAATTAACGACTAATTTAGACTGTAGATAAGAAAGTGCAGCTGATTGTTTTTGGCGTTTTGTATCAGGAAAACTGTTTCTCTGGACCCCACCAAGCCTCTCCTCATTCCGGCAGGGTCTGACTCCTTCAGCCAAATTGGTAAGAACAGCACCGCCGTGTGGTCAAAAGCAGTAAAACATCAAATCAGAATTAGCATGCTAAGCAAGACTCAAGAGTTTTTAATTGTCATGTTTAGAACATAACAAAATTTTGCAGAGTCTCCCAGCTTAAAAGGCATACATATGAATAACACAGACATTTAATTAAAGCACTTGTGAAACGTAGTGTCTTATGTGTTCAAAAATATGTATAGATAATGTAAGAAAATGTAACATAAAGTGCAGCTTAGTGCAAGTCTCAGTCCATGAGATGTTGTGAGTGTGTGATTGTCTTACTGCAGAGGGCTGATGGTCTGTTTAATTGTTAGCAGCAGTGTGCGTGTGTGGGGGGGTGTCTGAGGAGGTGTGTGTGTATGTTTTTATATATATATATATATATATATATATATATATATATGTGTGTGTGTGTGTGTGTGTGTGTGTGTGTGTGTGTATACAATTTTATAGGTGAGAGAAAAAATATTCACTCTGTTTAGAAGAGGTGTTTTTTTTTTTCTTGACACTCTCAGGCACTAGTTTGATGATCAGTGCTAGCAAAAACTTCCATTCAATTCCAAAACTTCTTTTCTTCCTGTTGTACTTGTACTAGCTTGTACTATTTTAATATGATTACTGCAAAGAACATTTACAAGCTGAAGTTGGAGGACGATCATGTAAAGAAGGCCTTTTTTCTGTGCAGTTCTGTTCATTTTGGCTCTTATGTACTTTTATTGTTCAACTTTTTCCAGTGATCGAGTATTTTAAAAAGCATAAACTGATCGTAATAAATCATAATATTAAGTTGCTGTAGTTATATAATCAAGATGGGAGATGAAATGTATTGTGCCTTGTTGGACATGCGTGTGTGATATCATGCGTGTGTGATATCATGCTTGAATGACGTTACCTCAGGCTCTCCTCCTACTACTGATGTGGACATCACTTCTCTGCACGCCAAGAACCCCGTGGACCTGTGGAAGAAAGTCTACGAGCGCGTCTTCCCCTCACAGGTAAGTTACAGCTTCCCCCTGATGTCAGTCATAGGCGGCTCACATTTCGGAATATTTCTGTGAATGTGTTTGCAGAGGACGGGCGAGCAGAAGGAAGTGAAAGATCCAGCCAAGGACCCTCAATACAGCGAGCCTCAGATTGACGCCATGAGAGCACAGAAAGACCAGGTAACGCCTCCTGAACACTCCCATCATCCTCACATTCCCCCAAGGTTCTGGACAAACGGCAATCAGGGTTTTTGGACTTTTGACTTGCTGGGAGGAGAGGCAAGTTTTATGGAAGATAACGGATGATGAAAACAGACCAGAAAACCTTAATTAAATAAAGAAACTATTGCGATGACACAGTGTCGCCACTGAAGGAGCTTTTCCTCTGGGTTAATACGTTTCCAGCAATTTTGCTCTTTTCTCTTTCGTTCTAGCCATAAACGCCAGTCTACACCGATTTTTTTTTTTATAGACTTTAGAGTGTCTTTAGTGTATTCTAGGAAACAAAGCTAATTTCCAGAATTCCCACCTGAGAGAGACGAAGAGATTGTTCTGGGACATCTTAAATGTTCCTCAGTTTCCATGTAGTTGTATTGGTGTCAGGGTCTCATTTAAGGGTTATAATCTAGCCAGATTATTAACTGAGAGATTAGAAGTCGTTCTGGTGGCCTACCCGCCACGTGCCACTCAGGCACCTGAACTATAGTCACCTGTCTGTCACAAACACAAACCGCGCGCTGCTATCTCCGACTGACTCACCTGATGTCGGCCATGTCCCTCTGCCATTGGATGACACATAATGCGATTGGTGCGGGGAACCAATAGGAGAGGTGGTTAAAGGTTTGTTCCAACCGAGTACATGCAGTCCAGTCCGTGTGGTTTCCTACATCCTGTGTCTGTAATGATAAGAGACAATATCCGCCTGACCTCATGTACCATCAGCCTGGGTTGGTGCCCATCATCAGGTAATATTAATTCATTTTGTATCTCGCCGTGTTATAGTATGACCTCAGCATCCAATCACATTTGAGGGTTACGCCTCGTTTAATAGATATGCCAGTTCCATAATAACACAACATCAGTTTGATTTAGTGTTTGTTGTTTTGCCCTCTTATCAGGCGCAGGTGACGTTGGCCGTGACAGAATCTGTGTTTCAGTGGCTTCACGTCTCTGTGCGACTGCCTGCTCTGATTCACTTCACTCCGTTCGATGACTGATGAAAACGCGATGCCTCTCTGTGTCCGTCTCTCTTGTCGTGCAGGAGTTGGAGCAATACAAGAAGAACGCATCGAGGTCGTGGAGAGGACTAGAGCTGGACTCGTGATGATTCATCTTTATGATCGCACATATCAACACACATCCATTTGAGATTATTTAGCATGTTATTATGTGTCTATTTTTTTCGACTTGTTTGGGACTTTTCAACAACGTGCAAAACTCAAAAGATTTGTTTGAGGCAACACAAAACTACTTGTATAGTAATTATGAACATGTACATGTAAAATAAACAGTTCTAATATTATTACAAGTGGAGTCCCTTCGCTTTTATGATGGATTACATTAACAAAAGCCATGAAAGGGATTTTAGCGATCAGTTTCAACTAAAAACATGAGGTTCATCCACCATATTAGATGTTTATTTAATACAAAAGTAAGTCATGACATTCGTACAAATAGTGTTTGGTCCAACACCTACAACTTAAGCTACTTACAACGACTACAGCTTCACTGTTGGTATAAGTTTTTACAGAAGTCATTTACCTTATATTACATTTAGCAATAAAACTACGTTACAACCCAGATTAATCCTGATATATCGTACAACTTCATCTCAGAATGTTAATTAAAGCTTTGGGGTACAAATATTTACTTTGAAATTTCTAAGTGCTTTCATGTTTGGAGGTTAAGTCAACGGCAAACACAGTACCTAACTCTACTCCTCAACTTCCTCTCTGAATAACAAACTTCAAACTGCCACAACCAACCTCAGTTTAGCTTCCTGCTAAATGTGCGACTGGGATTTTAATGAAGCACAAGTTTGTCTCTGAGCTTGAAGCTGATCATCCCCAGCAGCAGGAGGGCCGGGAGGAAAGTGTAGAGGAGGACAAAGTCCATGGTGTACCGGGACAGGGCGCCAGGGTAACCTTCATCAATGATCTGATTTCCTTTAGTGACCAGACAGGCTCCTGGTAATGGTTTGGAAACATCTAGAACAGACAAAGACGGTCTGTGAGTGTCCCATGCTCAGGAAACAGCTTTCACATTCAACGCCAGTCGAATCAGCTGTTTGCATGAAAAATACTACCAGAGTTCTCTAAAGGTTGTGACATCAAGGTCAAGTACTTCACCTCTTGCACCATTAAACACTTTGTCATTAAATCGTCTCCTTGAATAGTCGCTTTTGTCATAAAAGTAGGGTTTTCACATTTTAAACCTCTCTGTGTGTAGTTATTGAAAGAGTTAATTTGATCTTGACATTTGCCTCCCCGCAGATAGAAAAGACTCGCTTACTGCATTTGAATTCCTGTCCGTGGAACTCGGTGACTATGAGCAGCTCACAGCTGTACTTCTGGAAGGTGAGGTAGCTGAGCCACTGGAAGACCGTCGGCATCTGCTGGGTGCTTCTGTTGAGATCCAGAGTAGAGAAACCAGTGTTCATGTTCACGCGCAGCTCGGGGGAGTTAACATCGGCCGCTCCTTCACATTTCAGATGCTACTGAGATGTTAAAACACCGTAAATCCAATTCATTTAGGGTTTTTGTTCACAACACAAACATCATATGTGACGTTTCACCTGAGGAAGCCCGAGCCCACCAAGATCCCTGCAATATTTAACAGAGCCACTCCAGTGTTGACCATGTTAGGGTCCTGGACAACTCCCAGTAGTACCACAGTCAGCAGCTCACCTGATAAACATGAATAAATCTTTAATAAGTCAGAAAAGAAAATGTCTTCAAGTATCAAACACCCGGGAGTTGAAAAAGGAATAACGAAGAGAGTAAGAAGAAGTAAATATTGCAGCTACGTGTCAGGAGTTTTTACAGGTGAGTTTCCCTTCTTAAGTCACCTATAACATGAGGCACCAGAACCACAGCGGTGAAACACAGGAAGCGCACACTGTCAGGGTTCATCCCCACCGTCCTGGGGGGAAAACAGGAGGGTCACAAACTGCAATTCAACGGGAACAAGCGACTCTTAAATATACACCACCCACCAATAGAGGAAGGAGGTGAAGATGAAGATGCTCAGGATGCTGAAGGGCAGGATGTGGAATATGTAGGCCAAGAACATTTGCCATTTACTGTACAGACCATCCTGACTCTCCTGATCGCTGATGGCTCGCAAGGCCGGAACTGTTGAGGAAAAGATGCAAGGATGGAGGGATGAGAACAAAGGAGATTCTTGCTCCACTCAAATAGTCACTTGTGAACTCTCTCTCTCTCTCTCTCTCTCTCTCTCTCTCGCTCTCTTTCTCTCCCTTTCACGTCATCAACTGTTATCTACGAGACTCAAGGTTAACCCGGTATCCACGCTCTCCACCTCCAGCTGTTTGGGTGCTCGTGGAGTGCGCTTAATTACCGTTTAACAACAGCGCGACTCCTTTCCAGCTCAGAGTTTTATCACGTCTCTTATCCCCAGAATCTGTGGCAACAAGAGCCCTAAAGCGAAGATTTGAGCTTGAGCTGATAGCCGAGATCAGATAATCACTCTTTACAGACACGCAGACACTCTGCTGGTTGAGAACACGATTGTTTATGTCGTCTTAGAACTCATGCCTGACCAAAGGGTGTAAACATAGTGACAGCTTTTTGAACAGCTTCATCAGCAAACGCTCGTGTTTTCAAGAGCATTAACCAAAATTATCCAGGAGATGAAGCAAAAAAGAAGGAGTCATTCGTAATCATTTATCATGTGACATCACACAATAAAATTAATAAAGGAATCTTACTTCAACCAGGTCCTGAAACAATTAAAAATCAAGTGTTTGCCGTTTTGGCTTTAGCATGTCAGTGATTGAGGTTACAGAGATGAGGCTTCGGTTCCTTGTTTCTCTTGTCTCTACCGGATGTGTGTCAAAGTTTCTTTACTTGTCTTAGGAGACATGAGGTGCAATAACAAGTGGCCATGACCATGTTGAACAGATACTAGTGATAGTAAAGGTAGCGCAGGTCTGTAGGTACAAAGGCTCTCAGGTTTATTGAGCTCTTAATTGTGTTAAACATAACAGCTCCAGACATCAGGACGAACAATAACAACTCTCACCTCCTATCGACAGTGGGAGCATTAGCGAAATCCAAGCTATTCCAGTGGCTTTGCTGTTTTTAAACATTAGACGGCAGGATGAAGTGGTGAATTTGAAACGACAAGATGCATTATGATGAAAAACAAATGCAGGCGTGTGTACTATGAGTACAGTCGTTGAGGCTCTGAATAAAACTGCAGGTTATTTAAGAACAAAATTGGATTTTTGTTTATGTTTCTCTTATTATCTTCTCTGAGGAGGTGAGGAGATTGTTTGCTTGTTTGCAGGATACCTCAAAAAGTTGAGGGTTTGATTTTTATTCTAGAATTTCATTTCTATATCCATAAAATTGACTCTGCAGTTATAACCAAATCCGGTTTAATCTTGCAGATTAGATGAATTTAGTACTCCCTTCTTAATCTTTTATTAGAGGGACTAAGACACTGAAAGTCTCCTCAGATATTTTCATCCAGTTAAGACTTCACATACTTTTTGCTGAATGGAACAAAAAAAAAAAAAAAACTACTGCAGACAGCAGGCCACTTTCACCTAGCAGGTAAGAGATAAGAGAGCTTACAGACCCAGATAAAGACACTTAAAACATGGAGCTTATTAAAGATAATACATCTCCTGTACGCAGGTGATGGACCACCACGCATGTCCAAATTCCCCTGAGGTCATCGTATCCACCGCATGTGGATATTTAATCCACGATGTAATCAGAAGAACGCACTTCACTGCACTTAATCCCACCCAGGAATATATTGTCTGTATGTTTTGTGGTGATGTTTATTTGAATTTTCTCCAATAAAGATAAAAAATTATAATAAAAATTTTATTATTTGACTCGTCTTCTTTTCCTAGCTTCACCCGTCAAAACTGACTGAGAGCGAAGGTTAAATGGTGTCATAATCAGTAAGCGGAGAATGAAACGATAAAGATGTGATGATTATTTATAGGATAATAATCTGATAAAAAGATAAGTCAGTCACATTAAAGGCACTCTCTGTAACAACTGAGGGAGTACATGTGGAGTTGTGCGGACGCTTGCCGTCGGTGGAACTCACAGAGAGCGACAGCGTTCAACATGCCGGTGTAAGGCGAAGCGCCAACGCTCTGGTAGATGATGCCAATGCGGTCTTGAACGGCACCCTTAGTGACATCATCGTCTAAATGCATGACGAAGAAGGCGACAAAGAGGCCGTAGATGAGGTTCTGGGAGAGACGCATCAGAACGCCCATCCTGTCTCTGGACAGGTTCCGCATTGTCCGCCTGCACACACACACACACACACACACACACACACACACACACACACACACACACACACACACACACTCACAAACACAAAAAACCCCCACATTGTCAACAAAGCTCATGAATGTGCTACATATTTATTTCTTGGTTCATGATGCAGCAGGATCTGAGTGTCGTCTTTCATTGACCTGAGAAGAACTTCTAGTTTGGCTGCACCACTGGGCGACTCCTTGCTCTTAAAGGGGATGGCGGGCTTGTCCACCCTCTGCAGGCTCTGCTGCAGTTTTCCCAGCATGCTCTTATAGATGGCGGACCTCTGGTAGGAAGATGTGATCTCGTGCATGCGACTGAAGGTGGCGGCCTCCCTCTCGGTGCTGCGCGTGTCCACCGAGGTGAAGTCAACTATTTTTTTTTTTTCCAATATGACAAAAATTGATCACTTTTTTTACTTTTCGTATTCAGATTTTTACTCCCAAGCTTGGATGGCATTTGGAAAAATTGTAGTACCATAGATGTCGAAAGGGTTGCAGTACTCTGGACACTCATATCCACACTGGCTGAAGAAGTCCACCATCTCCTCTGACTGACCACAGAACACCAGCTCTCCTCGACTCATTATCGCAATCCTGCTGAACACCTGAGACAAACACTTTCATTTCATCGACAAACACTAATCAGTCGGGCATTATCACAATATTCAAATCACTTTTAAAGGAAGTATAAATGCTAGTTTTTTTCTCCTGTTGTCTCGAAACACACCCTGAAAAGCTCAGAGCGCGGTTGGTGGATGGTTACTACGACGATACGGCTCCTCTTGGCCAACTCTGCCAGCAGCACCACGATCTGATTGGCCGTCATGCTGTCCAAGCCGGTGGTCGGTTCATCCAATAGGATCACCCCTGCAATTACATCATCAGAATGATGTCATCACCTGCACACATGCCAAAGGTCTGAGAGCAGTACAGGAAAGACAGGCCGGTAACTTTTCTCTTCTTTTAAGTAAGAAGAAACTTTTAAATGTACTTTTTATTAGGCAGGACTCTCAGTGGAGCCAACTTAACTTGTGAAGATAAGCGGTTTCTTTTTTTTCTTTTTTTTTTTTTAGATAATTACTCTAATTAGGACAATTAAAAGATTGCCTATTTGCTGTATGAAAGCAGTGTGGAATTAACAGATGCTTTAATTGTGAGATTAATTCATTTCCTGGTTGATTGGAGAGGCAGCGAATGGGAACTCCTCATTACTCCGTGTGTGACTCTGGGTGTGTGTGCGCACGAACATGGCCATTCTAATCCTGAATGAGGACTGAGACCCTTCAACCTCCCCAGAGGACTGTAGACGTGATAAACTACACCTGAGCGGACACACACACACACACACACACACACACACACACACACACACACACACACACACTGGTCTCTGCTCATTCTCTTTGCGGTGTGATAACCTCGACTTTCATTACTCTTCTCCATCTCTCCCTTCATCCCCGTCTCAAGCCTTCCTGTGCTCCTCTCTTACTTACATTTCTGTTTTTTGGGTTGTTTTTTTTCCCCTCAGTGTTGACTTCTAAAACTCTTTGGGGAGATTCAGGTCCTGTGATTAACTTCCTCCTTTTCTTTTGTGTGACACAGTCCAACATCCCTTGATGCTGCCTCCCAGCACAAATATTAAAACCATCCAGAACACAGCGGCTCAGGAATGCTTTGAGGGGATTTCTTAAAATTTAGCACAAACTTCAAATGGAACTGAAGTGAAAGGATTTTGGTGGTCAAAGGTCAAGGTCATTGTCACCTCATATTATCTCAAGATTGCCTTGAGTTTTTTTGTTGTTTTTTTTCTTCAAATTTGGCACAAACATCCACTGGGGCTCGAGGATGAAGTGACTTTGGTGGTGGTGGACGTTCAAGGTCACTGTGACTACATGAAAACAAATGTTTCCGTCACACAACTCTTGAATTCACCTACTAATATTTCTGAAAGAAATTCACACTAATATATAATAACATGAAGTGATTATATCCAAAATGTCAAAGGTCGGCTTCAATTTGACATCATAATGTTTGAAAAAAGTTTTGCCTTTAATTTAACAGAGACAAATAACCCAAAGTCCATGAGTCTGTACAAACATGAATGTAAGCTGAGCAAGTGGAGGCGGTCATTCTAGTTGTGCCATTCGAGGGTGCAAAATTGCAAATATTTAAATTAGCACTAATATTAGCCCGATTGTGAAAGAGAGACAAAACTCCTGGGATTGTCTGGATGTACTCACGGGGGTCCTGAAGCAGCTGGCTGGCGATGGAGACCCTCCTCCTCTCGCCTCCAGAGATTCCCGGGAAAACACGACCTCCGATGACACTGTGGGCCACATGACTCAAACTCAGCTCGGCCATCACTGCCGACACCTGCACAGGAAGCAAAAGGTCAAGGGTCAAGTGACAAGAACATTATCACTACTGACGAGTCAGCTGTGGACGGTTTACTGTTGACAGCGATTAGTCGGGTGAAGAGGAGGTTTACATACAGAAGGGTTTTGTTATTCGCCCGAGAAAGAAAAATTACATAATCTTTTCACTTAATTAGATAAATTCTCATGACTTAACTCGTTAATTCAGAAATAGTGTGAATTTCTCTCCTCAAGTGAAGGTACGATGCTCCCACTGTAGGTTTATATTTATACAAACAAATCAAATCCTTTGACTATGATGTGCTGCAGGTTGCTAAATGGCTGTTGACCCTCTGAATGCACTCTTCCATTGTTTGTCTCTTTTGATTAGTCTTTCACCCACTAGGGGAAAAGAGAAAAGCCAAGTTTAATCCGAAGAAAATGAATGGACTGGACAGAGAAAGCTTTCCAAAGTCACCTTCTTCTTGATGGCTTTGGCCGAGTGTTTCCGCAGGGCCAGCAGAGCTGTGTAGGTCAGAGTCTCCTCCACGGTCAGATAACTCAACAGGTTATCGCTCTGACAGAGACAGAATCACGGAGAGAGAGAGAGAGAGAGAGAAAAAACTCAAGAGATTAATAAAAAGAAGGAACAAGGAAAATGGAGTCAGGCAAGAATCTCATGGGTCTGTTGTGAAGATAAATTGCAAAAGAAACATGCAACATTCTAAAAAACATTAGAAAATTCTGTGGATTTGCATGGAAGGAAGACGATGCGACCTGGTAAACGTGCTACGTACGGGGTCGCTTCCGAGTTCTGTGTTTGCTATCTGCAGGGGGAGAGGGGGGTGTCTCTTACTTGCACCGAGCTGTGCATTGTTTTATAAACCTGCTATTATCACACATTTTATGCAACACAATGCCAGGTTTGATGCCCCTCCCTGCACGTGGACAGACTTTCTGCGAGCCACAAACAGTCTAACAGTAGATTTTCTGAACGTAAGGTACATAACATGACCTGAAAAGAAGTCTTAATCGTGGTAGATCTGAAATTTGGAGCACGGTTTCATGAGGTCACTCTCCCTCCAGATTGATCCCAATCAAATACGATTTGGTCTTCTGTCATGACTTGGTCCCTGCTTTTCTTTTTCTTTAATGTTTTTTATGCAGAGTCACAGAGGCTAACATGCAGCGTGAAGGGGAGGAGCCAAGTATTGGTACTGGCGTTTACAGATTGACTGTTAAACTTCATGAAATTAACTGCTGGCCCCTCTGAGTGTGACCCAAATCATTTTATTCTGTATCAGTGCTGTCAAAACAAACAAATCAGCAACTTATAACAGAAATCATTTTTGATTAATGTGCCTTTATTTAATAGTTTTATCTCACTTTGAGTATAAAACAAGGACACAGTTCATTTGAATGTGTCAAAATTTTACAATTTATTTTAAAAGTTGATCAAATATATTCATTTTAGATTTTTTTTTGTGTGACGTTTTGTCTTATTGTTCTCATGTATTTTTAATTTGGATGAGCATTAGTCTTATTACATTTTTCCTCCTTCAGAACTTCCATCCATTCATGGGGGGGGGGGGGGGGGGGGGGCTGGAGCCTATCCCAGCAGCTTTCGGGCGAGAGGCAGAGTTCACCCTGTACGGGTCGTCAGTCCATCACACGGCCAACACATGTAGACAGACAACCATTCACACTCACAGTACCACCTAGAACCCACGCAGGCACACGGAGAACATGCAGACTCCACACAGAAAGATCCCGTGCCGGAGCCGGGACTCGAACCTGGATCCTTCTTGCTGTGAGGCGATAGTGCTAACCACTGCACCACCGTGCTGCCCCACTTCAGAAATTTTCATTTGTAAATAATTTGAGTTACTAATTATTTAGTTTGAGGGGGGCTAAATTGATAAATTTGATTGACTGATTGAATGTGACAAACAAACACACACACACACACACACACACACACACACACACACACACACAGGTGTACTTTGCCGTGTTCAAATATATACATTGGCGCGCCCGCACACACACACACACACACACACACACACACACACACACACACACACACACGTTCACTGCTTGAACTTGCTGAACTTGCTGCCTGCCTCAATTAAGACGCTGCCCAATCCCACCTCTCCATAGTCTCTCATCTGAATGACTTTAATATCAGGTGCTCATATCAGCTCCTCATCTACAGCTTAGCAGGGAAAGTTAATGACAAGGCTTAGAGAGCAGATTGGAGGTGAGGGGTGCATGTGTGTGTGTGAGTGTGTGTGCGGGGGTGCTATCAGCGAGCAGGGAGATGATTTGAATGGAAGCGAGGCCAGTTTTAAGCCAGTGTTTTCAATTCAGGCTTTGGATACACTTGAGCACCTCTCATTGAGAGATTAAGTGTATGAGGAGGCTATCAAGGGTCTTAAGTTAATTTCATACGGAGTCCAGGGCAACCTTTTCAGGAGTTTTGCAAAATGGAGTGTGCTCATTAAGTTTGTGGTTTGGTATTTAGAGTGAGCTGTCTAACCACTGCAGGCAACTTTAATACATAGAAAAGATCTGCATGGATGCGTCCACTCACATTTGTGAGTGTTGGGCAAAGTTGAAGCTGATACCAGAGTGTGATGGGAACTAGGGCAAAGGGGAGAGTGTGTGTGTGTGTGTGTGTGTGTGTGTGTGTGTGTGTGTGTGTGTGTGTGTGCTAGTTGTGAGTGTTAACTATTTTCAAACCACTGTTCATTCTCTTTAGTAATGCTAATGGAAGGTTTTTGGCAAATACAGCAGCTAGAGACTGTGTTATAGATGATGAAGAACTCTGAACTTGTGCTGGAGGTTTGTTTTTTTTAGTTTAATTTCTAATTTTATGGTTATTTTCTTGTATCATTGGGGACCATGTTTAAACCCTATTTCAAAATGGGGTATCCAAAAACAGAATCTCAACATAAACAACAGGGCTGAGTGATGGCAAGAACCCCAAAATATGATTTTATCACTGTAAATATATAAATATATGCTATATGATTTAGATGCATTTTCAAGATAGAGCTGGAAAAGGAAACTTTCTGTGTCCCGTGTGGGTAAAGATAAAAGGATTTATCAAAATCAATTTATTCAAAATTTCAATTCATCCATTTTCTACCTCTTATCCTGTTAAGGGTTGGGGGGCTGGAGCCTATCCCAGCAGCCTTCAGGCGAGAGGCAGGGTTCACCCTAGACAGGTCACCAGTCCATCACAGGACCAACACATAGAGACAGACAACCATTCACGCTCACAGTCACACCTACGGTCAATTTAGAGTATCAATCAGCCTCGTCCCCTCTTGATGTCTTTGGACTGTGGGAGGAAGCTGGAGTACCAGAGAGAACCCGCGCAGGCACAGGGAGAACATGGAGACTCCACACAGAGCTGGGACTCGAACCCAGAACCTTCTCGCTGTGAGGTGACAGTGCTGACCACTGCACCACCGTGCAATTCCAATTTATTTGAATGATATTGCAAAGCTGCACTATTGTATCCAGTCAAAGAGCATACTAAACATAGCTGCCATAACGATATGACTTCATTGAGATACATCCTGATACAATACAGGGGGTTCTTGATGTGTTCCTATTTTGATTTTATTGCACATTGATTTAGCATATTTGTGTGTCACCTGCAGAACATAGGAGAAGCAGTCCTGATATTCTTCCCTCTGCAGTTTCCTGCCATTAATGAAGATGTCACCCAGCAGTGTGCCAGATCTTCCAATCCTCCCTGAAATGGCGTCCAACAACGTTGTCTTTCCTGAACCTGGACGCCACAGGAACACGTATAGAGTAAAAAGAAGGAGTAGAGAGTGTCTGATATTTAACAGAATAAATTGAAAATGTCACATATTGTCACATTTTAACTGCTAACAAGAATATTTTTTTTAAAAAAAGAAGAAGAAGCTGAGATTCATTCATCATTGATTATTTTATCTTTTTGTTGCTCTTTGGACTGAGAGATGAGTGTGAACCTGAGTTGCCCAGTATGCCCATGATCTGCCCACTCTCTATGTGGAAGGAAACCTCGTTGAGGATCTGACGAGTCCACCGCTTCCTGTTGGAGGGTAAGTCCCACCACGGACCCACACGCTCACTGAAACACACACAAAAACACACACACACACACACACACACACACACACTCGGATATAGGGGCAGTATTTTTAGGAGATCTTTACCCGAGTGTGTAGGAGATTTTTACCTGTTTGTAGGAGATCTTTACCCGAGTGTATAGGAGATCTTTACCTGACTGTGTAGGAGATTTTGTTAACACTGAGGCAGCAGGGGGGCTCTGATCGCTCCTCAGCCCCTTCCTTCCATACGTCGCTCTTCATCTCTGACACAAACTTGAAGGAGGTTGTGGTCTCATTTTCCGGCTCCACCGCCTGCATTGAGTAGAATCTGTTCATGTTTTCTGGACAATCCTCAAATCCAAACCCTGGCTGTATCAATTCCGTCTGGTGTGTTCAGGCCACATCACCCAGACTTTGCATGTAAGGATCTAAAGGTGTCTTCACACGATCCCGCACTGTTTTTCCTCGGTGTCTTTCCCCCTGCACAGCACAGCAGTGGATGTGCATCGGTGTCTCTCAGGAACCATAAACACACAGCGAATGTTGCGTTATCAGAGAGAACTTTGATCTGGCGTTGTATAAAGAAGAGAAAAAGCACATGGGGTGTAGATTGACTCGCTGTCAGTCTCACCTCAGTCCTCAAATTGTGCTGTGTCCACTAGAAACGCCATAAATGACGGCACAAAGCAGATGAAGAGTCTACATGACGTGAGCTTGGTGAGAGGGGAAGCTTGTGGGCAAGAGAAAGTCTTCAGCTGGACTGGAGTCCAAGTACCAAACAGAGAGACAGAGAGCTGCAGAGCAATCGTGGCATTTACCTGGAGAGTGAAAAAAGCCTACCAGAAGAGGAAAAAGAGGGGCGTTGACCTCCTGACCTGACGAACGTCAACCAACAACTTGCAACATAATGGAGGCAGATATAGACAACGGCGTCAGGCACGCCAACGGCTCCTCACAGGTCAGTCTGGTACATGGGATCACGGAGATATTTGGGACAATATTAGCAAGACATTACCATACATTGTCTCCTTTGCACCAATATTCCGAGCCCCTGAGTTGATCCCTTTGACTGATTACGATCCACTTGATTGACTCTATGTTCCTTGAAGTAGATTAATAATGATGAAGGTCAAATACAGGTGATTATTTCCCCCATTTAAAGCCAAAACTGAGCAGAGAAAGAAAGATGAATATCGTTAACTTAAGGGAAAACAAAAAAGGTTTTTATTTCTTTTTAATGGTAAATTAAAAAAAACAAAACTCAAATTTAGTAAATGAAATATTAAAATTGGTAAATATTTCTGGCGGATGACGCAGCTCAGGATTCCTTGTTCCTCCTTTGTTTTATAGCTATTTTGTCGAATGTTCCAGCAGGCTTTCATCGGATCCGTCACCTGAAGCTGGCTTTAAATAAACACACTGTTAATTTTGGTTAAAGCAAAAGCTTCACTGGCTCAATTCACACCGGCTCAACCAAAACGTAGGTGCAGGGGAGCTGGTGAGACCTTGTTGTACACTTTCGCAGTTTTTAGCTTGTTTCGTCAGACATATTTAAGGGTTACACAATAGTGACAGTTCAGTCATTTTAAGTGAACTCTGGACCTGCATTTGCGCACACAAACGCACGTGCATACTGATAAATACACACACAGCACATGTGCTTTAAGATTGTCATGCATCACACCGAGTCATCATTTAGTCAAACAACAATTCATTAAAATGACCCGTAAAGTTAAAATAAACTGGAGTTCAAAGGTGAGATGTGCAGATTGCGTATGTTGTGCACGCAGCTCTTTTCAGCAAAGAATGATTTCAAATTGCATTCATATTTAGTATTAATTTACATGCTAATGGTTAATATTGCAATTTTAGGTTTTATATTAGAAAAAAAAGATTGAACCCAATATAAATATATTTAATTTCCCCCCTGTTACTTCCTTAACCTAAATTCCATCATTTACTTTTTTCTTCAAAAAAAAAAGTAACGTTCTTCCAGGAAGGGACAGACATCAAGCCAGCAATCATCTATTTTCAGTTTCTTGTAAGATTTTTTTTTAAATCTATCGTTTTAATTAGAAATGACTCAAGAAAACTGAAAAGGTTGGTTTTTGTTACAGAATGTGAACCATTTCAGATGAGTGTGTCAATGACCTGTCTGTCTGTCTGTCCATCTTTCTACCAGCATCAAGACAAAGAGTTGTTTTCGTCAGAGGAAGACAGCAGCCTCTACTTTACCTACAGTGGAGGGTGCAATGAGCTGGAGGTCAATAACCTGCACTACGAGGTACCTGATCTGCTGCCACACTCGGTTATCTTTAACTGTTTTAACCTCTGCATGTGTGTGATCGTCTGCCGTGCACACGTTTGTGCTCATTGGGTAAATGTTATGTGTGTGTGTGTGTGTGTGTGTGTGTGTGTGTGTGTGTGTGTGTGTGTGTGTGTGTGTGTGCGTGTGTGCGTGTGTGCGTGTGTGCGTGTGTGTGCACGCTCCCAGGTGGACACAGCGGCTCAGATCCCATGGTACGAGAGATTGTCTGAGTTCAAGTTGCCGTGGGAGATCAAAGGAAACAAGCAGACGGCCATCAACAACCTCAGCCTCAGAGTCCACAGCGGACAGATGCTGGCAATCATTGGCAGCTCAGGTAACACACACACACACACACACACACACACACACACACACACACACACACACACACACACACACACACACACACACACAAAGTACAGCATTTTCTAAACGTAAAAAAGGAAAAAGCCAGGATCACTAGTCTGCAGACAGATGCTGAACTGTTGATGGACGTTGTTGCTACTTATCCATCTTCACCCAATTTCTTTTACATTTCCTGAAGGAAAAAAAACCCCTTTCTATTAGAAACAGGTTTGTTTTCTTCCTGAAAGCCTTGAGAGGGATACTTGTCCCTCAGGCATAAAGTGAAAACAAAAAGAATAAAAAATAAGGTTCTTTTGGAGGCAACAGATTACAGATTATATGAAATTAATTCCTCTTTAATCTGCTCACTTGAATTTCTTTTTGTGTTTTACAAGGAGAAATGTTGTAGGCTTATACTGTAATTGTTCCTCACACAGGCTGTGGAAAAACGTCTCTGCTGGACATCATAACGTGTCGGGATGAAGGTGGTACCATGACCTCCGGGGAGATTCTCATCAACGGGAAACCTAACACGCCTCAGCTGGTGAAGAAGAGTATCGCTCATGTCCGCCAAGATGACCGTCTTCTTCCTCACCTCTCTGTCCGGGAGACACTCGCCTTTGTAGCCAAACTGAGGCTCCCAACCCACTTCAGCCAGGCTCAGAGGGACCAGAGGGTGATGTGATATAAAAAAAACATACAATTTTCAAATTTTAAAATAAAAAGATGCATGAAACTCTAAATGTTTGTCACCTCTTTGCTCTGTGTGTCTGTCGCAGGTGGATGATGTCATCGCAGAGTTACGGCTGCGCCAGTGTGCACACACCAGGGTGGGGAACGACTACGTGAGAGGTGTTTCTGGAGGGGAGAGGAGGAGAGTCAGCATAGCCGTCCAACTGCTCTGGAACCCTGGTGAGAGAGGACAAGAGGAGAGAAATCCTGGAAAACCTGTCATGCCTTCATTAACTTCCATTTTAGAACCTTTCGTCTCTGAGTTTTTAGAACTAAAAAGCATCTGATAGAACTGAAACTTGTAAATTAAACTTAAAATTGCCAGCTAGAGGTGGAAAATGTACTCACTCATTCAGGTTGAAGTAGTAGGTTCTAGGTACATGTAGAGTAGATGGGTAGAAAGTTGCAGCTCTAGATTGTTGCCATGTTGGAATATTTTGTAAACTAGCTTTCAGTCACTGCTCTTTCTGATCACACACTCGAACAAATATTCCTGGTACCTGACGCGGAGCAAAGTGGTGTTAATTCTCCAAGAGCTTCTAGTCCAGTCGAGGTAAATTTTTTTTCATGTAAATATTTATTTAATGTCTAGAATAACGAGTGGAATTGGAGACCCAATATTTCTGCTGTCGTGAAACACTCAGCAACAGTGACAAATAAATGGGCAGGAATGTCTGACCTGGTCTCTATGTGGGCGGCCATCTGCCTTGACTGAAGGACAGAGACAGAGACACACACACACACACACACACACACACACACACACACACACACACACACACACACACACACACACACACACACTCAAGCAGACAGAAGGACAGAGAGACAGCTACAGCTAATTATTCTGCATCTCCACTGTACTTTTCATACCTCTTCCTTTTCTGGCTTAATTCTGCATCCCCACAACTACTTCAGGTATTCTGATTCTGGACGAGCCCACCTCAGGGTTAGACAGCTTCACAGCCCACAATCTGGTGATCACCCTGTCCCGCCTGGCCCGGGGAAACCGTCTGGTCCTGCTGTCGGTCCACCAGCCTAGATCAGACATCTTCCAGCTCTTCGATCTGGTGGTGCTGCTCTCATCGGGGTCAGCCGTTTACTGTGGAGCTGCTCGTGACATGGTGCCTTACTTCACAGCGCTGGGATACCCCTGCCCACGCTACTGCAACCCCTCCGACTTCTATGGTGTGTGAAAGCAGAATTTATTTCGGTGGATGAAAGTTGAAAGTTCCTCGCCATTTTACCAGCCTCTTTCTTTTGCTGTGTTCAGTTGATCTGATCAGTATAGACCGGCGTTGTCCGGATCAGGAGGCCAAGTGCCTGGAGCGGGCCAGAGTTCTGGCAGAGCAGTTCACGGAAAAGGTCCGAGACACAGATGATCACATGTGGAACTCAGCTGACAGCAGCACAGCCCCGACACTGTCTGACAGGTAGGTGGCGCACTGTCTGGTGTTGCAATCAGACAAACTTCAGCTCAAATGAGAGAACTAATCATTATAAGAAAATGAGGTTGTATGATATTAAAACAGACATTTTCCATTATTTTTATGTCTTAATGAACTAAGAGGTTATTCATTTACTTGGAAAAAATGAGATGGACTGGACCCCTGGGGTGATGTGAGAGACAATGGGTGTGAGACGATTCTCTGAAATTAAAGTGTTACTATACACAAAAAGTATAATCCCCCCCCCCCCCGCATGACTCCTTAGTGTGTGAACAACCCGAGCACTTATCTGATTTTGTTTCATTTAGTTTGTTTTTAGCTCAAACCAAAGTACTGGATAATAAAAAAAAAGAAGTGCATTATTGGAAAACTGACGTTTGGGACAGTTTTGCTGGCGTTTCGTTGTTGGTCTCCATTAGCTTCAGGCAAAAATCTGTGAGTGTTATTTTTGGATACACACACCACCTGGGAAAGTGAGTTCAAGCTGAAACTGTGCTGGGACATTGGTACGACCATTAATATCATTTTTAGCTGCAGCAGCTGCAGCTGCTTGGTGTCACTTTTTCTTTTTACATGGTTTTCAAAACTAAATATTGTGAAGAACTCAAATGCCAAGTGTTTTTTAACTGTGGACACAAAACTCATGACATTTGAAGGTGTTTAACATGGGCCGAGTCATCATTCTGAGGAATTCATCTCTTTAATATTTATGTGAAACTGGTTTCAGTCTCCTGGTGCCAGTCACCCTGACCCACTGTTCTACTTGCAGCTCTCAGCAGCCCAGCACAGTGAAAGGAGAAGAAGTAATAGCTATTTCCAAGGAAAGTAACCGACTACCAGGCAGACTTCACCAGTTTACCATCTTAATCAGGTGATGAGACTCATCTGCACAGATTTAACACAGGAAGGTCACTAACACACACACGTGCGCGCACTCACTGATTGGTATTCCTGTTTCTCCCTCAGGCGTCACATGTACAATGACTACAGAGACCTGGTCACGTTACTGGTCCACGGCTTCGAAGCCCTCCTCATGTCCCTGCTGGTGGGTTGTCTCTACTACGGAGCCGGAGAGGAGCGTCTCTCCATGCAGGACACGGTGGCGCTCCTCTACATGATTGGAGCGCTCACCCCGTTCGCTGTGGTGCTGGATGTCATAGCTAAATGTGAGTGACACCATCAGCACGGTCACAATTGGCTGTTTCGTCATGTGGTTAATCAGGTGCAGACATCTGCGTCGTTAATAAAATCAACGTTATCACCCGGTTATCGCACAGAGTTCTTGGACTCTATGTTATATTACATTTTATCGCAACAAAATATCTGATAAACTGAGACACTAAACGGTTATAAATCTGCTTAAAGTAGAATCAAGTCACTTTATGACTCAGTCTAAACGCTGGAACAGTCCTCTACATGATTTTAACCCAAGTTTAACCTTATAGGCTTAAGCTGCAATCACAGTAAGAGTTATTACCTGTATGTTGCTAGGAAGTAGAGTGCGACCGATACATCAGTTTGGCTGATATTGTCTGATACGGGTTGGTAGGAAGACTTCTTTTTAAAAGTGTGTGTGTGTGTGTGTGTGTGTGTGCTTTTTTGTGAAAGCCTGAGATATGTAGTATGACATCATCACACAGTTATGATCTTTAAAGACATGAGGTTTATTTCCTGCTCTCTGAAGGTCACTCTGAGCGAGCCATGCTTTACCATGAGCTGGAGGACGGCATGTACTCGGTTACCTCCTACTTTTTTGCCAAGGTAAGCATCAGTGACTCAGGGCCTCCAGTAGGGGTCAGTCTTGATCCATGCTGGACTCACACCCTGCGGTTCTGTAATGGGGTATTAGGAAACACAAGGGGTCTATGATGATACACCAGCCAGGTTCAGTTCTTTATAGAGGTGTTTTTTCCTACATTTCACCATATTCTGACTCATCTCTCTACTCATCCAGGTCCTGGGAGAGTTACCAGAGCACTGTGTTTTCACGTTGGTTTATGGTCTGCCCATTTACTGGCTGGCTGGATTAAACGAGGCTCCGGACCGTTTTCTGCTCAACTTCCTGTTGGTGTGGTTGATGGTTTACTGCAGCCGAGCCATGGCTCTGTTCGTAGCTGCTGCCCTGCCCACCCTGCAGACCTCCGCATTCATGGGCAACTCCTTATTCACCGTCTTCTACTTGACTGGAGGTTTCGTCATCAGCCTGGAGAATATGTGGCTGGGTGAGGGAACAGATATGGTGATGATGGAGTTTTGGAGGATGCTGGTCAGCGTGTAATCAAAGGTTTGGGTGTTTTTACTCTCCAGTGGCCTCGTGGCTCTCTCACGCCTCCTTCATGCGTTGGGGTTTTGAGGGAATGCTGCAGGTGCAGTTCAGAGGCAACCAGTACCCCGTCACCATCGGGAACTTCACCATTAAAGTTGATGGAATACATGTGAGTTAAAAACTGAGAGGTAGTAATGAAACAGTTCACATGACGAGTGTTGGCTCCACTGTATCCTTTAGAATCCATCCCATCCATTTCTATACTGCCTATCCATTGAGGGTTGTGGGGGGGGGGGGGGGGGGCGCTTTAGAATCTTCCTATAGTAATAAGTTTACCAATACTTTGACTTCATTATCTTTTCCAAAAAAATGTTCAAATGTTGTTTGTTTTTTTTGGTACTGATTAAAATCCATGACAAATATTTCTCTTTTCAGGTACACAGCCTTGTAAAATACACACACACCTTTGTACTTATATCTCTGTGAGGACCTTCATTGATAAAATTAATTCCCAAGCCATGTACACAAACCTTAACCTTCATAAATACGTGCCTGACCCGTCCCTTAAACCAAGTCTTGATTGTCAAACAGCCCACTGAAGTTTTGAGGACCGGCTAGAATGTCCTCACTTTGTTGGTTAAAAACTCATCCCGGTCCTCATTGTGGAGCAAGCACAAGGACACACACTCACACAATGTTCACATCCTTGAAGTATCTGTACTTTCTGATCCTCTCCTAGGTGGTGGAGGCCATGAACATGAACCAGTACCCTCTGTACTCCTGCTATCTGGTGCTGCTGGCAGTCTGCCTCTGCTTCATGGCTCTCTATTACATCTCTCTAAAATTCATCAAACAGAAGTCCAGTCAAGACTGGTGACCAAGTCTGGAAGAGTTTCATCAATGAAAGTGAACGAGCGCACGCGCGCACGAGGGGGGAATGTAGGTTCAAGTTCGACTGGTTCGATACTGATCCACAATTTCTGTTTTGTTTGAATGTGAACTTTTGCAGTGAGAAGACCTGAATTTATGGGAGGTACGGGATATATTTGTAGCACATTTGTATACGTTTTTACATTACTTTTAACGTCGAACTTCATAAATGGTTATAACCATTCTGGTACATCTTGTTTAAAATTCTTTAAGCTGAATTCAATAAATTTTGTTGACGGTAAATTAACACTTGATGTTGATATTTAATGGAGTGAAGAGTCGGATCAGGAAAAAGTCCGTTGCAGTCATTTTGTGATGAGTCGCAGTACCGCTGTCTGCTGCTGGATGGCAGCAGAGCTCTGCAGAGAAACATGATGGACTTCCTCACCCCCTCTCTCCTCCCTCACCCCTCTCCTCTCCTTCTCCACACCGTCTTGGCAAATGATTAAAGCACCACTTTGGCAGATATCCATCTGCAGATTTTGCTTGTTCCATTTTCAATCTCCTTTTTTTTCTACAGTTTTATCTCTTTTTTTTTTTTGTGTATATGTAAGGTTATTAAGCTTAACAATGTGTGTGCCAGTATAGGGAGCATGAGAAAACGCCCGGCAGAGATTTAGTAAGTCACACTCAGGGAAAAAAAAAAAAAAAAGAGCTTGTACTTGTTGTGTCCTCCTAGATTGAAGATTATGTAAGCTGTGTGTTTTTTGCACTGGTGCAAAAGCCTGATAAATATATTACCCACATGGTTTGAGTCCAAATTAGTAAAGTATTGAAATCAAATTGCTTCACTTTGGTGAGTTTTTGTCTTTATATTCTGTGAATTACATGATTATCATCTTTCATAGCAGTTTTTTTTCTGAGGTAGATCTGATTTTGCTTCACATAGCGGAAGTTAAAACCCCAGACAAAAGCATTACATGATAATCAATGTTGTATGATAAGAGAAATCATAATTCTACCAGTTTTTTTTGTGTTTTTTTTTTCAAATTTTAATCTAATGACTCTTTTGGGGTGATAGAAATGATGAGTTTCCCCGCTCCATCCTAATTTCTATCCTCTTGGGAAACATCCAGTGTGTGTTATCTAAGATCCGACTACCAGGGTTACATGAGACAGAAATATCCAGGACCAATATTGGAGAGCAAAGAGGGTCCAAAGCCAAGCCAGGGTTCACATGCAGGTCAGCGCAAGAGCCCAGAGGCTGGTTTAGGCTCAGACAGCCAGTACATTTACACAAATGTTCTCCAGTACAACTGTGACATACAAGAAATATTTCTATTTCCTTCGACTTTATACTTCAATTCCACTACATTCCAGAGGGATGTCATCCCACTTACAATGAAAAGTTTGTTACATTCGAGACAAACGTGGACGTGGAGTTGACGGCTTTTAACATGAAGCAGATTCTCAAACACTAAAGAAGTCTTAAATAACCTCGTTGGCCTCTGATATCTCACAAGTAGCATCTCGTCAGGTTCACGCGTCCGAGTTGATCACAACTCAAGCAATTAGTGATTTGTCTCTCTCAGTTTTTATGTCAGCGAACGTTCAAACGATCCCATATCTTACCTAAATCCGAAGGTTGGAGAAACCAATCCCAAAATTAAAACGTATTTGCATTTCAATACTTTTTTCACAGTTTATTCATCTCTGGACCTCTGACGATGATATGGTTTACATAAAGTGGCTGCAACATGAACAGATGCATTGATGCTTCACGAGTCATATAATGATGTCATATATACTGACATATCAGTCAAAGACACCAAACCACCACTTCTTTATTTGAAAACTAACTACATTTTGCTGCTAATACTTGTATACTTTTACTTATAGATTTTTTTTTAACACAGGACTGTAGTGGATGATTGGATATTGAGCTCATTTCTTTTGCATCTCATCAGTTTGGACAAGCTCAGGATAAAACAAACTTGTGGATGCTTTCAAAAAGGTACGTTTGTTTTACGTCTACATGGAAGTGTAAGCTGTTAACATGTTGTAAGATGACACATCGAGCTTCCATAGTTCAGGAGGGTGTAATACATATTTTCTGGCGGAAAAGGACATTTCCACATAATTGGGGTATTAATTATTTACAGGGAAAATCAAGCTGAATACAGCCACGTCATGAACAAAGGGCTCGAAGCTGCTCGCGCCCGCTAAACGCTCAAAACTAACAGTCACACTCATAAAGCATCTTCAAAAAAGCTCGCTGTAAATTAAAGTCATCATTTACACTCCAGGAACTTTGCAAAACATTAAATTCAGGAAACAATTTATTGCTTAATAATGGTACACTGTACACAGTAAATCAACAATGGGTCTTTGAGGAGAAGAGCATGTTTGACAATGTCACACTGTTCAGGTGTCAGGGCTGTGGGATCGTGCACCTAAATGGAATGGAGCCGTCATTTCTGAAGGTTTGCTCGAGGTTTGACCCATGAATGTGAATTCGTCACATCGTTTATTGACCCAAATACCTCTGCAAATTCTCATCATCAGTTTTCCTCAATAGCACAGGGGACACAGTCCATCAGTTACATCATCCATCATTTCAACATACATATATAAAAAAAAAAAAAAGTCAAAAGAAGAAGGGTGGGTGGGGCTTTGGGATGGAGGTACGAAGCATGAATCTTTATTCCTCTGCTGCTGTCAGAGCCTCTATAATTCACTCTTTCAGTCGGTCTGCGTTAAACTTCAATCACTCCTGGAAAACAAGAGAAAGAAAACAAAACAAAAAAAGAGAGAAATGACTTGGCATCAAAAGACATTCACACACAAAACAAAAGTGTTTACCTGCCTCATAGCGAGGCAGCCAGGTGGGTTTCTCTCGCCTCCTTCCAAAAGCCGGCCCTCCTGGGTCTGTTTAAATAGTCTGCACTCTCCAACCAGGTTGTTTCGTTTCATCTTTAAATCCCCATTAATACACAAATCAGGGATTTGTAGCACCCCCCCCCCCCCCAACACACACACACACACACTTTCAGCCTCTGTTTCTGGCTAATTAATCAGTGTTTTGATCCAGAAAGTGTTTTGGTGGGTTTTTTATTTCTCCTGCAGATTACTCTGGCTCCCTACCACGTCTGTTTACTCATTAATGAAGCAAATACTGATAAATAACCGAGTCCACGACAGACTGAAGGATCCTAGCAGATATACAAGTTCAACGTCCACATTTGTGATATTCCTGCCTTTATCCTGCAGATTTGACTTATGAGGCAGCTGTATTCCTGCAACATTCAATTTGTGCATGTCACTGAACTGCAGTGGTTTGACCAATCAGCATTTAGTTCATGCTTAATGAGTCTCACTTTGCCAAACACACCTCTATTGCACTGATGATCGTCTGGTTCTCCTCCAGGAGCCAGGGCCAAGGAGTTTGGGTGTGATGACAGCGTTGAGCATGGATGCTGCTATTGCATCAGTTACATCGGGGATTTGAGTATTTCTTTTCCGTGGCATTTGCCTGTTTGCAGGACTACAAAAAAACCTACGGGCTTGAATCTCCCCAAACTTGGTGGAGGGGTGTAGCATGGGCCAAGGAAGACCCAGGTACATTCTGGAGTAGATTATGGCAAAAAAATTGAATCGTTTCATACATTTGGGTTTTTCTGAGAGCACCGTGGCCCTCCTGCTGTGAGTGCATAAGTGGGACAAAAAGTTGTAATTGGTTTTTAACATCCTCTCTAATCGTCAGAGCAGCCATGTGTCAAGATGGGGAGGAGGAGGAGAACAATATTCAGTTTCTATCAGTGAGCTGAAACTTGTGTAATAGCGTCATGTTGACATTCATCTCACCTTCTCCATCTCCTTCGCTTATAAAACCCAGCAATCGCTTTAATACCCTGACATGCAGTGAATAATGCAGCAGCTCCTCCACCTTCATCCCTCCTGAAGATGAGCGATGGGAAGGTAAGAAGCTTCCTTCTGCACCTGCCTCCAGGGGACGGCGCATCAAAGTGCTGGGGTTGAGAGGCGAGTGTGTGTGCTCGCGCGCGCGCGTGTGTGTGTGTGTGTGTGTGACATCGGCTTACGTAATGCGAGTTGTTGGAAGGCTAAAAAATACTAGAAGCTGGAAGAAGAGAGGCACTCTTGCATTGACACTATCTCACTTACACAGTATATGTACTTTGTGACTGCGGGGTGTGATTTTTGACACACACACACTAGCTGCAGGCCAGTGTGTGTGTAGTGAACTACCCCGAGCAGGCAGACTGCTGCTTCACATTACTACAGAACACACACAGCGGCACACTTTAGGACACCATGCCAGCACTGGTTAGCTGCTGGGAAGTGTGTGTGTTTGTATTTGTACACACATCTGTTCATTGCATTTTTGTGTCTTCATGGTTGTATCAAAATAGATTTCTGCGTAAGAATGTGTGTGTGTGTGTGTGTGTATGTGTGTGTGTGTGTGTGTGAAGGGTTGGGAGAGCAGATTTTTTTTCTTATTTCATAGTTGGTTATGTCATCCCCTGTATTTTATCATCACTTGATTTCATTTCATTGTGCAGTTTTCAGTTGATGTCCAACAGTTTGTCTTTACAGAACTCATAGGATCACGACTACTTTGTCATTTTAAAACTTTGTTCCAACACATTTTTACCCAATAATTTTTTTCATGACTTGTCTCAGAAACTTGTGTTTACACATGGAAATTATAAGAGAGCATGTCAAAAAAGTGTGTGTGTGTGTTTACAGTGCGTATTTCATTAAAATTAGGGTCCTGCTACATGGTTTGACACAACAAAAGCATGTACTGTATGTCACTATCAACCACAACAGACTTTCCTCAGTTGATCTTAAGGCGGTCAAATACACTCCAACGTTCTGGTGTTTGTGAACGTGAGTCCATGGCTTTTTTCAATATCTTCTAGATTTCTTTATTATTCAAAAATGTTTCCATGTACTTCATCATCATATGAATCCTATCAAATTCACAGGTTTGATTTACTGATCTCAGACATTATAATAAGTAAAGGGAGTTAGTGAGGTTTTCGGTGCAGCGACAGGAGACTGAATTCGTGTCGGCAAAATTCAGACATTTATTTCGGTGTAAAATTCAAACAGCTTCAGGGTATTTCAGCCAGGCATCGAGGCTCGAATGATTTCAATTGTGAGCATCGACTCTCTCAGCTCTTAATAATCCCGCTTGTGTCCTACATCATTGTTTTTGGGGAAAAATAATTTCACCTTTACTCTCCCCAAAGCAGAGATCTGCTGTCACAGCAGCTCAGAAACGTTGCTCAGTGTTGTAAGTTCTCATCCGCTAGCCACTCATCAAGAAATTATCATCTGGATTTTTACTTAGTATCACTTTAAAAGTGAAAAATAAATAAAAATAAATAATACAATAAGGTGACAGGAGGAGTTTGACTAAGTTGTCTGATCATAGTCGCAGTTATCTAGCAGGAAATCCGATTTTCGCGTCCATTTTTAAATTTCGAGGGCAAAGCTAAGTTACACCCTGGATTGTTGTGGGTTTGAGACTCACTGGAACGTCTCTCCAGCTTTGGAGTACAACAGGGCCAGTTGCTTGTGTAAGCCCTCATCAATGGGGAGTCCCTCTGACCGCATCTGCTCAAAGACAGCCTTGGCTTGTACGAAGTCCTCTTCTTTAACTGTTAGATGAGAGAGACACAAATAAGATAATAAACTCTATATGACACGTTCTTATTGTAAAATAGACATTTAGAAATGAAAGTGTGTGTGTGTGTGTGTGTGTGTGTGTGTGTGTGTAGACACAAAAAAAAAGAACACGTCTTATTTTTTGGTCAATATTTGTATATTCAAACTCAACATTATGATCAAGTGTAGCAGGAACCATATTTCCTGAATTTAAGCCTAATGCCACTTCAGACAGGTCTCTCTTGCAAAAAGTAGATCGGACCTTATGATGTCACCTGGCTAAATAAAGTTTTTGTATAAACAAGAAAAATTAAAATAAGGTCGCAGCTGTTTAGAAAGAACAGAATCGTGTCCCATCTGACTGCCCAGCTTGCTAGCACTGATTAAATAGTCATGTTTGCTCATCTTTGGTCCACAAGGTATAACAAATGGAGAGTTGAGAAGGGGAAGTGAGGAGAGGAGGTGAAGAGACCAGAGGAGGAGGGCAGAAGCAACAAGGGGAGGAAGAAAGGAAAGACAGAATAGAGTAAAAAGGTGCAGAGGGCAAGAAATGTCGGCGTGCTGATGAAAAAAAAAAGTACGACAAAATAACTGAGTGGTGGACCATGTCACAATTAGCACGCTAGGCTAGGCAGGACAGCTAACTCATTAGCTGACATGTGTTCTTCAGACTCATGCTTGTCTGGCTGCGTGCGCACGCACATGCACGCACGCACACACACACACACACACACTCCTTGACCTGATGCATTGTTAATGTGTCTGCTAATGTTGCCTCAGCCGCAGGCCAGCGAGCTGCTTGCTAACTGCCGTGAGTGTCTTACCATAACATTCCAACAGGGCACTGTACTGAGTGGCCTTTTCAAACATGTCTGGAAATATGATCAGCAGGTTCTTTTTTTGTTTCACCTGTGCAAGAACAAAACGTGTGTTTTTAAAGTTTGTTCTGGACACAGAAGATAACAAACAGGACAGTTGGGGAACTTTTCCTTACAAAACAATAACGAAAGCCGTAGTTTGCAGACATGCTGAGATAGCATGGGATCAGGGAATATACCTTAATTCACCACACAGACAAGGTTATGTATTTGTTAACAATATCTTTCGCCAATTATAATTCTAGTTAATGTTAGCTGTGCATAATTAAAGCATACTTTTTTTGTTGCCAAAAATAGAAAATCAAGAAATAAGCTAACATTGTGGGTTTTTTTTCATTTAAATGCCTGAAATTAGGTCAGCGGTCCACACTAGCAAATCATACTTTTACATTTTGCTCAAAACACACCAATAATCCGAAAGAGTGGTTGATAACAATTTGCTAAACGGAGCTACAAACTTCGCGCTGAGAGCAGAAGTGGGAAACTAGCTGTGGTCATGTCGAGTTCAAACTTGTTTTGAGAAAGTCACATGATGGGATTTTTACCAGTTCTTTCCCTCTCGAGCCTTTGTTTGTGTAGGACATCATGGTTTTCTGCTGTTCATCCAGGGCGCTAACGCGCTACGGGGAGAAACGGGATAAAAGACACAACACATTTGGTTAGGAGCAGTGACAAGAGTGTTAACATGCATGTCTTTAACGTGGGTGAAACTGGAGCTCCTGGAGAAGGACGTGCTAGCACACAATATTTTCCTTTTTTCTTTATTTTGCACCTAGGAGTTCACACACATACAGGATTAAAACACACGTGCACTCAACCACACTCAGGTTAAACGTTAATCACGAATTTAGTGAGTGTGTGCGACCCAACTAGTCATTTCTTTATGAATTTAAAAGCACAATTATGTTAAAATCAGTAATTATCTAGGTTAACATTTACTATTTAGTTGAAATATAAATATAACAAAAGCACAATTTGCACAGCACGAGTACAACCTGGGGATCTGGAGTAATTTGGAATTATTGCAGAGGTCATCTGTTAACATGCCACTTACAAACACAGGTCACATGATCATTTTAGTCACGTACTAATAGGGCTGATAGTTGCCAACTGAGTCAATTTTGGGATTGGAAGGTTCCGGTTCTTTTCTTCTTCTTTTCTGTGTTTGAGATTAGATTGCTTCTACTTCCTGAAATTGGCCTGAACCTCTGAACCTTCCAAAGTACTGTTTCCACAGTGCACCACCCCATGTTCAGTTGGGCTGAGACCGAAGGAAGCAGACAGAAGGTTCTGAGTCTGGATCTCTGCAGGCTCACCTTAGCAGGGAAAAACTCTTCACTTACAACTTAGTAATTCAATGCAAATTTTTAAAAAAGGCGTTAATATTTCATTTAAATTCTTCGACTGGTTATCATTTAGTCTCATGTAAGGTTAATATTTGACCTGATAGACTCATACGCCTTACTGAAGCTGCTGTTGCCGGAGGCTTAACCTGTAACACATGCATGCATTTATACTCTATATGTGTTCGTGTGTGTGTGTGTGTGTGTGTGTGTGTGAGTGCTCAGAGTGAGTAGGTGTTCTCCTGGCTGAGCAGCAATGAGGTCCGATTACTAGCCAGTCGTAAACTAACGTGTTTCACTCATTCTTCAACTGCTACAGAATTCAAAGCTACTGGCCTGCCAGGCTTTTAACAGGACCCACACACACACACACACACACACACACACGCGCACACACGCGCACGCACGCACGCACACACACACACCTCTCTTCAGAGTCACTGAGCAGCAGAATGCCTTAAGTACAATCAGGCAATTAGACCGACACTACACCATTTCACTCAACTTTGCTCTGTGCTCTCATTCTCTTTCCCGTCATTTCTCTCCCTCCCTTGCTACATCGCCCTCTCCCAAAGGTGATGGCAGAACCGACCAGACCTACCCATCCCCCCTCCCCCTTGCTCCTCACACACAAAGCCTAAAAGCTCTAAAATATCCAGGGAATGTTTCATCTTTTTCCTCTGTGACTCCTCCCAGTGCATGCACACACACACACACGTCGGCGTTTCACTTCTTAATGACATACTTCATCCCTCTCGCTCTCCCGCCGCTCCCCACCAACCTCGGTTCCTTCTCTCCTGATAGGCTTGTCGTCATTATTGTCTGCTCGCCTACTTAAAAGCTTTTCGGAGTTTTGGTCCTGCTTCACTTGTGATGGGATGGAGGAGCTGGGCTGCTACCCTCCAGTGACCCTGGAAGAGTAGCTGTGTTGGGGAGTCAGGAGAGCGAAAGCAGGCCACGTGGGACTGACACGTTTAAGCGCAAAAGTTAGGCGCGGGTCACGTCAGTAGAGTCTCGACACCCAAACTCAACAAAGACGAATGCAAGAGCATGTAATAAGTAGCCTCTGATATGATCCTGTGCTTCTCATCTCCAATATTTACCTTTGAAGGATTTTTTTCCTCGGCAACCACGCATCTTCAATTTTTCCAAGAGGCAGGTTTCACACACTTTGAACATATTTAATAGAGATTAAACATGAAATAATCTCAACTGATTTAAAACAAGTTTACATTTAAGAAAAAGTTACAAAGAAAACAAATATTCCATTGGATAATCTTAATTTCTTCATCTCCAAATTCTTAAATCGAAATATTCCGGGGAAAAAATAAAATCTGACTCCTTCTCTATAGAGAGAGAAAAATATATATCAATATGACCAGGATGCATATCAAGCGAGAGGCATTTTATTGCTTCAATCATCATGTAATCCGGAGTTTGTCTTGAAATAGTGATGAAGACGAGAGCGGGAAGTAATGTATCTGCTCATTAAAACTTATGCCAGTCGGACACGGCTGTTTAATGATTGAGGAGGATAATCACTCAGGACGTCGGCCAGAAATGAGGAGCAGATGCACATCGCCATGTCTGAGTGGATCTGAAGTGGTTGACATTTCTGTCTCTGTTGATTAGGTCAACTCTCTAGTCTCGTGAAAATACCATGAAAGGGGAAACCGCGTTGTTGTTTTTTCTTCCCCTCGATCTTCCTGTTGTGTATGACATGTCGCAGGCGTTCCACGGTCGCCTGTCACGACACCCTCCCTCCCTATTGGAGCAATTCAAAAAATGCTGGTCCCTACTGATCATTTCAAGGCAGACACACGGAAAACAGGGGAAAAAAAAAGAAAGTCCAACCGAAACTGGACGCCCAAGGCCACATTGCCACCAGATATCTGACAAAACCTGAACCAGGGCAGCCCAGACTGGGACTTGCTAGTTAATATTGGCCTGCCAGATTTGAAAGAAAAAAAACATTAGAACAGCCCTTCTAAGGGAAGAAAAAAAAAATCTCAAAGTAATTCAAATAAAATACAGTTTTCTTTTTGTTAAAATTCAAATATGTAGAATACCAAATTGTTTTTTTCCATAAGTTGACTGGTAGAGGCACAAATTCCTCATGTTACAGTACACGACTGTTGTCCTGACTCTGTCACTAACAGCTACCGGCACTTGAACAATACGGCGAACATTCGATTTCCTTTGACGTGTGGTTCAGCTTAGCTGTGAAAAAATCACTTTGCTTAATTACACAACAATGTGTGCTTGCTTTCAGCCCGCAGCCCAACGCCATGTTTCACTTAGCTTGTTCAGTAATAAGAATTAAAAAAAAAACACTACTTATTCAGCAACAGCAGTTAAGTGCTTTAACATGCGATGCATTCAATGGGTCCTAAAATGTTGATGAAATGGAGAGCAGCCAAGATTGTGCGACAAGAAACCTGAAAATCCTGCATTCCTTGGGTTGGTGTTAAAATAGTGATGAGGCGGAGTGAGTGCGAGGGGTTAGTTGCACATCTATCTTCATTAGCGTTCACTCACGTGAGACTGAATGACGGAGTGGCAAGATCGCCCAGCAAGGGAGAGTTAAAGAAAAGCTGAAATAGGAGGGAGCAATGCATGGCGCCGCTGTTTCGGCCCTCGTCCTCTCCGCCTCGTCTCTCACCCATCTAGCTCCTACATATTAATATCCCCAGGCTCAAAGAAAAGTCATTGAGCTGTAACGTACCGACTGAGTTAAATAAGTGAAGTAGCAGGAGGCCACCTCAGACCGCCAGACTCAGTGGTGGAATGTGGGCGAGCGTTTGCTGCATTTACTCAGACGATGTAAATGCGAGTCTGGATAAATAAGTCAGAAAGTGTGGCGGAAGAATGTCTGACGGCTGGACAAATGCATCGGGGAGTTGTGATGGACTAAATTCATCGCCGCTTCTCTTGACGAGAGAGGTTTTAATTACTTTGATAAAATAATTTAAAACCCAGCTAAATATAAAGTCACTCAGGAGGATACAAAAAAAAAATGCTCAAGTTGATTTAAAATGGATTTAAAGTGGGAACAGCATTTTAAAAAAAAAAGTTTTTTTTTCCCCACATTGAACAATCTTGACTTTCCTGTCACAGAACGGGTGAAAAATAACCAGCGGTACACTGTACTGTTTTGGTAGCTGACGCGGTAAATTGGTAAGGTTCTTCTAGTTTCTTTTCCACCATAGGTTCTCATCCATTACATCTTCTTTTAAAACTGAGACTAACTTATGTCTGACATAAAAAAAGGAATCCAACCTGAAAAACCCTGCACTCAACATTTACACAAATTGGAAAAACTTCTGTAACAAGTCTAAAAAGCGTGACAAGTGCCTTCTTCTGAACGTACTGTAGCTGATCAATTTCGAGCTCCGTTCAGAAAAACAAGCGTTTGGAAAGCTTTTTGTCGATATTTCCAACAACAAGCAAAAGCATAAAAGTTCTGAAGGACAAATCGGCGCCATGACATTCATTTCGGCACAATTTTTATTTCTCTATTGCAACTTAAATAGATTAAGATGGATGCAGCAGTCATCAACAGGCCGCCTCTGAAAACAGAAGTGACACGCCAGGCTGTTCGCACCACATCATTTTAACTGCCACAAAATAATGTTATGGACCCAAACATGACCGCTGTTAGGTTTCCAGCGGGACTTCTACCGAGACGACATGGTTGTTTTGCAATCAAGTAAAGTGCACTAAATTGGAGTTGACCTCATGCAGTTTGGAGACGGAGTGCTAGAGGACACAAGGAAGCGGGTCCTCGCAGTGCGGCTGTACTAAAGAAATACAACATGAGGAATGTCTGGTCTACGCATGAAAACACAGTAGTGGTTGTGCAAGCACACACACACACTCCTGCACACACTCGTACTCACATTCAGCATGGCCCTGGCGTCCTCAACTTTGTCTGTGGCCAACAGCTGGAGGAAGAGATCCATTGCTGGTCTGTAGCTGGCGAACTGGTTGGCGAGCCGCTCAGCCATCGCGCTCACTGCATCACCGCACAAATGTCTTTATTAGTGCACCGTGACTTCACGTTTTTATATTTGAATGTTGTGAGTGTGTGTGCATGCCTTACTCTTGTCAATCGCGCCATCGTTGCCATCATGAAAGAGCTTTTTGAAGACAAAGGACATACTGCTGTCTTTTTGGTCGCCACTGATGTAAATATCCTCCAGAATGTCAATGGCTGACTGCACATCACCACTGGAAGAGGTAAAGGGTGAGATTATGATACTCATAAAATTAAAAATGACATCCAGTCACCTGTACACTTTACATTATTTTCACTTGATGAAAAAAAAAAAAATTCATCTGTTGCATGACAATCTTTCCTGTTGAAGTCTCCAAAAGTTTGCTTTGACTTCTCAGTGCAGAGCTGCTATTTAAATATTAAAAAATTAAGCATGTATTGCACTTCTTATCAGACAAGAAAAAAAAAATGGAGAGGGGGGGGGGGGGGGGGGGTTGCGTGTGTCCCGAGTCTGGTTGACGTTCCATTACAGAAACTATTCCCAAAAGCTTTTGCGCCACTGAGATGATTTCTCAAGAGAACGAGTTCATGTAAAAATAATGTGTGTTGTGTTTCTTGTGCAACTTTCCACTGACTGCATGAGAAGTGTGTTTCTGCTGACGTTGCCACCGTCCAACAAAAGCCTGCAAACTGAAGCACTACCAATGTCCAACTCCGTCTGGCAGCCTGGCCTTGCTAGCAACACTTTACACTCCCTCATGTGCGCCCAAATCCCTCCCCGCCGACACCAGTCGTTATGAATATTTAACTTACACGATGTGTGTAAGTATATGTGTGAGTGTCCGGAGGTGGGGGAACATATCCACCCTGATTGTTGCGACTGGGACCGTCTGAATAATTCAGCAGGGGGCCCCGCTAAATGTGGTGCTGCGCTTTCCGGGCCTGCTAAGCTCTTCCACCCTGGCTCTTAACCAGTCAGCTTGACTCAGGCACAGTGGGGACACACGTGTCAGAACTGCTCAGAGCGCAGCTCCCAGAGGTCAGGGTTCAAGCTGACAGGGCCGCGCTGTGATGGCCAATCGGGCGTGAGACCGTCTTGCTATTTTTCACTTTCTGCTGTCCCTCCGAGTTGGCATGGGGGCGCCGCCACTTGAGCTGGGGGACAGCGCTAATGTGGCAAGTGGCGTGATGAAAGTTTGATGCACAATGTGTGTTATATTTTGTCCTCCGTTGTTTGAGAAGCGATGGAACAGCCGTGGAGGGTGGGTGCTTTCATGACATTAAAAGGAATCCATGAATAATCCTATTACTCCTATGTTTCCTATTTGTACCCGACATTCCACTCGCTCTGCAGGCTTTTACTTTAAAAGTGTGTCACACCGGGTCTTGTCACACTTTTGCCTGCTTTACTCTGTGCGCTGCCCTGTTATAGCCTAACAGTGACAAATGATCAAATAGTTTACAAAATACTTCTCACTGACTCTAAAATTGCTTTATCAGTTGTGATTACAATCTTTTCCTCCTGTTGCGTGGTCTTTCTACATCCGGTTTGTGTTCATCTGCAGGGATTAGAGAAAACAGTAAAGATGGAAACTTTCTAGCTTTGCAACACCAGATTCAGGGAAATCTGATGATGTTGTGAGAAAGTCGCTCAAGAAGCGACGTTCTAATGCCAGATGCGGTACACGACCAATTCCCTCTATATTACCGGATCTTTGAAATAATACATCAAAAATATTTGCTTGTAGACAAAAAAAAAAAAAAAATACTGTAACGCTCCACATAAACACTTAAGAGTTCTTACTTCTTGATGTGTGCCAGAGCCAAGTTGTGGTGAAACAGCATGATGGGTATTTTGAGGGGCCTCGTAAGACTCCCTATCTGTGACTCCACTTCCTTGATCCCCTTGATGTCACCTTGATCCCTCAAGGCATAAACCAGTTTGGGCACCGCTGACTCCACCGGCCTTATCTCCATTTCTAACATGAATTTAAGCATCTCAAGAGCATCTGGAACAGAAGCGTGAGAGGTGACAAGGTGCATCAAGTGTGTGTGTGTGTGTGTGTGTGTGTGTGTTTTAGCGTGTGTTGGGTTCTTACCTTTTGGCTTGTTTTTCTTGGACAGGTCGTTCAAGAGCAAAGAGTAGGCTTTGTTCTTCACCTGGGAGAGCATTGAGCTGGAGAGAGACATGGAGAAATGAGGAGGAAAAAGAAATCACGACACGTTTCTTAAAATGTGTCAATCTGATCGTGGTGTCCTCCTGACTGAGTACACACTGGATTTACAAGACGTCCGATTCATTGTGATGGTGTACCTTTTTTTTTTTCTGGAGTTTAATCCACTACAACAGTCCAAAGCAGACATTTACATCTTAACATTGCTAACTTATCTGGCAACTATATGGATTACAAGGATAAATACATCTTTTCTTCTATCATGCCACTCCAGAGGCCCGTCCCACGAGGAACGTCTCACTCATTCAACTTCAAGTACCATTACTGTAAACATTCCTTTCTATAAATTATTGGTATGAATACTAATCTAAATACAAGCTGGCACTGTAATAGATGATGTGCGTCCGTGTGCCTGATGAACTTCCCGTTGCTTCAGGCACTTTGTAGTTTTCCTGATCTGAGCTTGTTAGAATTATCAAGTACCGACTCGCCATCAAATGCATCATCTATAAATCGCAAATATACCAGATCCCTCCTTTTACCGCTTGTGTGCTGTAATCTCACGCAATGCAATGGTGTGACTCCAAGGCAGAAGACACACTTGTATTTTGACAGTGGTGCAGGAGATCACGTCTAGAATGAGAGAGACGACATATACTATAAAATGATTGGATTTTCTTTGAAAGTGTGTAATGTGGTGTTAAAAGTAGCTCCTCCAAATTTGTGGGGCCCTTTCTTTGTGGCGTCTAAACCATATTTCTACACATATCCATAATATGTCTGCTCATTTACAAGAGTCATCGATTCCTATGTCAGAGCGGCTGGAGCTAAAAGACAAGACGGACGAGACAATGGAGAATATCTGATTGGCGGCATGTCTGAGCTTCTTATACGGCGCCTGCTGTGACCCTGAAAATAATACAGACATCAAACAGTTGATTGTCGTCACCGTATATGTGATGTTGCATCCTGCTGAGCAGCAGCACGTGTGTGTGTGTGTGTGTGTGTGTGTGTGTGTGTGTGTGTCCTATCAGAGAGGTAGGCTGAATGCTGCAGTATTGATGCCTCCAGGAGCTGCTCCTGCTCCTCACTGCTTCTTCCTCCTGATTCCTCGCTCTGTCTGCCCGTCCATTTGCGGTTCTTTTCAGCTCTCCTCCTTTTCATTTTCTTGCAGCTAAAACCTCAATCAGGCTTGCCTCCCTGCTTTTCTTTTTTATTTATTATTATAGCCCTGCAACCAGATTAATCCGCCCGCTCAATTGAGCATCAGGCGGGCAATCCTTATCACCACGGCGACACCAGGCCAAGCAGCATCCGACAGCCACTGTGACAGGGTCACGGCAGAGATTGGAGCGGTAACAGGGTCGCCGACAGATTGCTGCGGAGGCCGAGCAGTGGTGGGGGTGTGTGGGTCAGAATTATTCTTATCGGGTGGGAGAAAATCTCTGGAGGCTGTCACACACTCACCTTTTCTAAACACACACACTTTCACTGACGCTGCTCTCTTGCCTTCTTCAAGAGGTATTGTGCTTAAGCCAAAAAAAAAAAAATCTATCATCCCTCTCTTCCTCTCTCATCATCATCAGACACTCTCAATCTCTTAATCTCGCCATCAGCACCCTGCTGCTCAATTCTGTACAGATTACCCCAAAACAAACACCCACACGCACAAAGAATTAATGCCTAAAGCGTCTTCATTAACCTCGTACATGATTAAATCTAGACATCCTCTGCTCGTTCACTCCTTCATTCCTATTTAGCTCTTTTTATCTCCTTATTTCTCCTCATTTCCGTCTTCCCCTGACTCTCCTCTCAGCTCATTTCACCTCTCAGTTAGAGTGCAGATAAACTCGGCTTTTATCCAGGCAGGGATGCCATAAACCAATTCAAACAGAGAACCGGAGATGGGTTATCACTTGTTATTGCCTCGCGCTTGTTGAAACACAGGTCTAAATTTGATACGATTATTTCTCACAACATAAAAGAGTGAAACATGGAGACGGACAAAAACAGGGAGGAGACTGATTTCACGCCCGTGAATTAGGGCTCATGTCATCGCATTATTAGTGTTTAAGTCTTTCACTGTCCCCTGCAGAAGAGATGGACAGAGATAAAAGACGGTTTCTCTCCAGCCCTGGTGCGGCCCAATATCCCGAAACAAGACGATACGTTACTAATTACGAAGTCACTGCTTTACAGAAAAGAGAAAAAAATAAAAAGCTTCATTAATCTGCGCATGTGAGTGTGTGTCTTGGGGGCTTAGTAGGAAAAAGCAGTATTTCGCCTCCAGCAGGGACGGGTGTGTTAGCACACAATCGCTTTATAATCCTCATGTATACTGAGGCGACAGCCCAAAGTGACCCGCTGCCACTGAAAGTAGCGGAGTGTATCAACCACAGCCTGCGTCATGGTGAATATGACAGCGTGTTGTGTTTAGAACAGTGAACCACAACTCTGTGTGTGTGTGTGTGTGTGTGTGTGTGTGTGTGTGTGTGTGTGTGTGTGTGGTGGTGGTGGTGGAGTGGTCATCAAATACAACAGAAGTTATTACTTTACCAAATACACAAAGATACACAAAGGTTTGAGATCAGAGGCGCAATTAACGTAAATGATTCAACAAGAAATGGATTATCACCTCCAAAACAAATTATGTGCACAATGATGGATTTAATCACTATAAAAAGGTGACCAAAGTGGCACTTGGCTGCAAAGTCTTCTTATCCCCACCCCCACCCCCCCAAAAATAATAATGAATTAGTCCCAAAAGGCTGTTGACAGTGAACCCCCCCGGGATTGTATGAGCATTGAGATGGTCAGACAAGAGCCTATCGAGATACAAAAAGACTACAGCCCTTCTGGAACACATGTAAGACGAAGGGTCCATGAGTGTAGTGAGTATCAGTGAGTTTTGGTCACATCCCACTCCTGTCCTCTGGAGGAGCCAGGAAACTTGCAACTGTTAGAACAACTGTTAATGGCGTGACCAAGGCATGACTTTAAAAAGCACAGGGAAGATTGTTGGGACAAATCTGCCCAGCACCGGGACTAAATCAGGTTCGAATTTTTCAAAAATACTTTCACTGATAAAAATGATCCCTCATGACGCCACTTGTTTGAAATCTGAGATATCGGGCTCATATTTCTCACTGGAGACAGTCCCTATGATGGAGATTGACGTATTGTTCAAACCTAACATCTAGTTGAAAGGGTTCTACCTCATATATTCAGTTTCTCATCACCCATGCTAATGCACTTACAGCCCCTTGACTCTCTGGGCATCCTTCATGGCTGTTGCACCTTTTAGGGTGCTGATCAGTTTCTTGTCAGTGTCTTCACTCAAAATGAGATCTCTCTCATTGGCTTCCATCAACATCATGAAGGCTTCTGCAGGGAGAGAGAGGGAGGGAACACAAGAAGGAGAACAAGGTTGAGCAGGACTTTGAGGAAATTTTCATATTGGATCGAGCCCTCACAAAGAATATCTTCATTCTTGTCTGTACTGCAATGACAAAAAAAATGAAGTACAACTGTAATATAACAGCTCCATATGAATGAAAAGCCCCTGTCCCATGCCTGATGAATGACAACCTGCACCCTCCACTCCACCTGCAGGAATACCAGTTACGGGTCTGACACAGGCAGGGTGGAACACTTTAACATGAGGGCCAACAGTACAGAGACCCCCTGTAGCTCACCTTTGGACTTTCCATTCTCACAGAGGTTAATCAGTTCTTCCTCTAACTTTATCAAATCTTTCAGTGTTGTGGTGGTGTCTTCCGATGCGGTGGTGGTGGTGTCTTCCGATGCGGTGGTTGTGGTGTCTTCCGATGCGGTGGTGGTGGTGTCTTCCGATGCGGTGGTGGTGGTGTCTTCCGATGCGGTGGTGGTGGTGTCTTCCGATGCGGTGGTGGTGGTGTCTTCTGATGCGGTGGTGGTGGTGTCTTCCGATGCGGTGGTGGTGGTGTCTTCCAATGTGGTGGCAGTGTCTTCCAATGTGGTGGCAGTGTCTTCCAGTGTGGCAGCGGTGTCTTGATACCATGTCTGTAACACGAATGAGTTTGACGTTTCTATTTAAATATTATAAACATACACACACAGCTGAATGTGTACAGAGATTGTGTGTGAATGACAGTGCTATAGCACCGGGCAAGCAGGGCAGGGTCCCCCGATGCTCGGCCACCCGTGTAGCATTGGGTGGAGGGGGTTAAGCTGTACTGGCTGGGGGCAAATTAGGTCTGGCACCCAAGGGGCATAAAAGTATTTGTTTAAATGTGTGTGTGCGTGTGCGTGTGTGTGTGTGGGAAAGCAAGTGTCAACTCCAGAGCCCCCAGGGGTCACTGAGTTCATTGCTCCAGGCAACGGCAATCACTTCCTGTCTCATCACACTTCGGGGCTGTTAGAGCGCCATCGGATGTGTGAACTCAGAGGATGGAGGAGGAATGAAGCAACAGAGCACAAAGCAACAGAATATTGTATTATTTAAAACAAATCCACCACTTTATTCTGAGTGACTTTACTTATTTAAGTATTCAGATTCCTTCTGCTTAAAGTCAAAGTCAGTGTACATCCACATATACAGCTAAAGATCCAGCGGCAGCCATATGGTAGCATTTAGCTGCTTGCTAAATTAGTCTGGCATTAGAGATTTACAGACGGATCGAGCTGTAATTCCTCTCAGCAGCCAGCCGCTCTGATTGACCACACTTCAGATCACAGCGTCAATCCTGTTTCCTCTGCATGTAATGAACAAAAGCTTAAAGTGAAGTGGGCCAAGGGGGGTGCCAGGAGCAGCTGATAAGAGTTTCCAGAGGGGTTATTTTTTTGTATGTGTGTGTGTGTGTGTGTGTGGGGGGGGGGGGGGGGGGGGGTTCTACGATCAGAGGGGGAGGTCAGCTTCCTTTTTGGTAAATCTATTCAGTAAGTTAATATTTTATTCCTTTAGTGTCAAGTAGAAATGAGACTGTTGCATATTTAAAAGATGACTTTGTGTGTAGCCAAGATAGAGATGTGGAGGTCCAGCTTCAATGTGTAAATTTGATTCTCGTCAGTTACTTATCTTTACAGTCCTACATATTTGATATTTTGATGATCAGCAGCTTATTTTGTTTCATTCACGTGTGACTTGGCTGTTGTGACACTATAATTTTCCAATGAGACCGGTAAAGAAGTCTATGTAGCAGAGTTGTTAGCGTGCTTAATACTTGTAATTAGGACTTACTGAGTGAATTAAGTTTGTTCTATTGAATACCAATTAAATCCATGGTAAAATTTCAGTACACTAGAGTGCATTTGGGAGAGATTATAGAGACAGTAGAGCAGCAAAAGGAGTATCAGGTTCCAGACATAGGAACTGATAGGTTTGGGTTGTGTTCACAATTGAACCAGTACCTGGAATTCAGGGAGGTAACAAGTCCTAAAAAGTGTGTTGGGCTTTACCACTTTGCAGGATTGATGTCACAGGGTCACTAAGGTTTACTCTCTCCCCAAGATGCAAAATGTGGTACTGACATTCCTCGGTAAGTAACCTGAAATGTACAGAATTCTGCACCCAAGCTAAGCAGGTAAATGGTTCAAATGTCAACAGTATCCAGGTTTAGTCAGCAAGAACGGCCCAATATCACAATTACAATCATGGTCATTACAGATAAATCAATAAAAAATATATAAAATGAATCAATAAACCAATACGATATCTGAAAACGGTGAAATATGACCAAGGTACAAAGTTGCACAACTGATATTTTAACAAACAAAAAGCGGTAACATAAAACAAGAACGGTAAATCATAAGGTTTGAGAAGCTGGAACCTGACATAAGCTGATATTTAAAGATAATATTTGGATCATCAAAATTGTTGACAAAATATTCATTTATTATTTCACTTCTTTCAGCTCCAGTGATGCATCTGCACAAGCACCTCTGTAATGTGCTCAGCTGTCAGTGCTGCACAGTTGGGCCTCACATTTGACCTCAGGCACTTTTATACTCCTCCGGTGCTGTCAAGAATCTCCTGCTCTTTGCTCTCAGATTATTACGCTCTACCCCCCGGCCATTATTCTCTAATGAGTGTTAGTGGTATTAACAGAATTTTACCTCAGGCACTTCAAAGGGTACGCCGTTGCTGTCAGTCCTCAGGAGTTCTGCCAGCAAAAGCTGGGTTCTCTGTCTGAGAACGATGTTCTCCTCCTTCATCTTCAACCATACGGCCTTGGCCTTCTCTGTGTCATTATTCACCTCTGCGAAAGGAGAACGTGAGTGCAAGAAAAAGTGTGTTCTGTCAATAGTTGTGAAAGCTGTGACATGAAGAGCCCTGTGAGGGGACGGTGATGTCACTCAATTTCTAACAAAGTGCTCCATGCTGACAGAGGGCAATCAGAGCACTAATCTGATCAACTGACTGGTCCTCCACTATGCTGTCATTTAGGAAACACACTAACTAGCAGCGTATTTGTTTGTGTGTGTGTTGGGAAGTTGAGGTAATAGGCTGACAATCAGCTTTAACACTCCAATCACTATCTGCTCTGCTCTCCATGGCAGCAATCACACCATGGTCTTCTGCTTATTTCGTCTGATTCTGTTCTCTCCTCACACACACACACACACACACACACACACACACAAATATAAGAGGGCACACACACAGAAAGAAGAGAGACTTACTGCAAAGACGGAGGATGTAACAATACAAATCATCTCTATCGCAGTTAGACAGGTTCCTTGTTATGTCCACCATTTGCTCCAAGGCCTTCATCTAAACACAGAATTTCAGTAATTAAATTTTGCCCCTGCTTCCTTTTTTTTTCCCGTGGCCTTTATTATTTTGTTGTTAGTTTTTGTTTGTGTGGATGTTTACCTTTTTTGCTCGAATGCAATTCTCTGCAAACCACTGAAGGCTTACTTGCCGGGCCTCCAGATCATTGGACTACAAAGAGAAAAACATATGAGAACAGAAACAAGAAAAAACAACAACAGAGTAAACATTAATTGTATCAAAACAAAAACACACACACACACACACACACACACACATATATGTACACACATACATATACGTTTGTATATTTATGCATACATACATGCACGCATAAGCATACGTATGACGTATGTATGTATGCATGTGTGCTTATGCATATATGTACATACTTACACACACACATATCTACCTATCTATCTATATATATAGATTATAGATATATACACTACCAGTCAAAAGTTTGGAAACACCTTCTTATCAATGGTTTTACTTTATTTTTACTACTTTCTGCATTGTATATACACACTGATGACATCAAATATATGAAGCAGGATATATGGAATTATGTAGCAAAGAAAAACAATTGAAATATCTGTAAATATGTTTTATATTTTAGATTCCTCAAAGTAGCCACCCTTTGTTTTGTTGAAAGCACTGCAAACCCTTGGCCTTCTCTCAATGAGCTTCTTGATGTCATCATGATGATGTTTTCACTTCTCAGGTTCGCCTTGTCAGGGTTCATTTGAGGAATTTCTTGGCTTCTCAATGGGGTTGGGACCATCAGTTGTGTTGTGCAGAAGTCAGGTTGGTACACAGCTGACAGCCCAATTTGACAACTGTTAGAATTCATATGATGGCAAGGAGTAATCAGCTTAGTTAAGAGAAACAACAGCCCATCATTACTTTCAGGACTGAAAGTCGATCAGTCCGGAAAATTGCTAAAACTTTAAATGCGTCCCCGAGTGCAGTTGCAAAAACCATCAAGTGCTCTGGCGAAACTGCCTCCCACGAGGACCGCCCCAGGAAAGGAAAGACCAAGGGTCTCCTCTACTGCTGAGGATGAGTTCATCAGCCTCAGAAATCACAAGTTAACAGCTCCTCAGCTTAGAGCCGAGACAAAAGCCACACAGAGTTCTGGTAGCAGACACATTCAGAAGACAGAACCAGTCGATTTTGGAAATCGAGGCTTGACAAAAAGCAATTCATCAATAAAACTGCTCGGAATGTATTTTATGGCCACTTACAGATCCATTTATTGGCGTATTGCATCACTGTTGACATTCGATTTACGCTACACTGTCAGGTTAATTTTTTTTTTTGAAATCCAACTACTGTTGGAGATAAAAGCTGGTTCTTAAACACTTACAAAAGTACTTTGGTGATCTCATTTTAAATAAAGATAATCTGGTTATATTTTTGGAGAATTTATTCACTGATAATGCCAGTATCATACTGTGAGTATTCCACATTTATACCACTCTGTTGCAAGTTGCATTAGGACTTGACTGTTACTCATCATAATAAATCTCATAACTATACAGAATATATTTTCCCTCTCAGAGGGAGACTACTATCCACAAACCCATATTTTACTGAATACAGTACTACAGCAAAAACACGGTCTATATATCTACACTTATAAATGACAACCTCTTATTTTTGACCTGCATAGACATTGGAAAAAGTGGCATTCTGTTTGTTGAGACAAGAAATAAAAATATAATAGATTAAAGTATAAAATGTGTTGAGACTTTGAAAATAATCCCACAGCAGAAAACTGACATGATGGTAATGTTTCCTTTGTTTATCACTTCCTGTTTTGGTTTAATCCTTCAATCTCTTGCTAATAAAACACTGAGTGTGTTAGAAAACTCTTCTTTTTTTTTTTTGTCTCCTTCCTGAATGTTGTCAGCTTACTGCACTCAAATTCAGATGCAGGGTTTTTAAAACGGGAAACAGAATAACAGATTAAAGCTTTAATAATGTAGCGGCTATAATAACTAGTCCTGGTTTTCAGATGTGTGGTATGTTTTAGGACACGCTGATATAAAGAGTCAAGCAGGCTGTCAAAGACGGGCTGACATAGATTGATCTGCAGGCTCGTGTAGCTCAGATTTAGCCTGATATGCCGAGTGACTAGATGATTATTATCATGGAATAACAGTGATCAGGATTTCATCTGTCTCTTGGGGCTTTGATACAATCTGAATAAGACTAGGATTGAGAAATCTCACTCTCCCCTCTCTCCGTGGTAATCTGGCTGAGAAAGGGAGAAAAAAAAAGAAGAGAGAGAGAGACAGCGCGATCTGCCAGGAAGTTAATCTGAACGGGGGGGGATCAACAGCGCTCAATCCCCGCTGGCCTCTTTGATGGGAGCCCATCATACCGTGAGAGGGAGAGGAAAGTCAAGAAAAGACGGACTTCATCCCTTTCGCTGACGATCCCTCGCTGCTGTCATCCTTTCCTCTTTCAATCCCCACTTCTCCCAATCCCTGCCTCTTCCTCCAAATCTCCCCTGCTCCTTCTCGTTCTTTTCCCCTGCCTCTCCATCCCTCCATCCCTCCTAGGCAAAGGCATTATGTTCTTACCCAACCAGCCCGACCAGGGACAAATTAAAATGTGTTGCACTCACTCTCTCTCAGTCGCTCTAATCTTCTTAGAGACTAAGGCCTACTGCAAGTGCTCCATCTTTTGCCTTCAATTCCTTTTACTTGGGTCTTGCAGGCTCAAAGCAGCATTTGTACATCTACTCTCCAACACACACACGCACACACACACCTTTATGTTTACGATTCTGAATCCGTCAGGACAAATCTCCCTAATCTGGACAAATAGCAAAATCCACAGAAGAAACTTAATTTATACACACTGGTGGATCAAAACAATACAAAGTGAAGCAAAGACACTCTCCCTTTCAGAGAGAGATAATGGAAAATGAGAAAAGCAGGTCAGACTTTTAAGACAATCCTTTAATGCAACGGCACAAAGAGCAGGAGTGTTTTACAGTCCCATCATTCCGACTCATGAGGACTTTTAGATTCAAAAACATCTTCAAATGTTTTTCTCCTTACACACACACACACAAAAAAAGCCAGCGTGGACCTCCTCTCACCTCCACTTAACAAAGCCTCTCCATCTCAATTCCTAATGTTCCAATTCCACTAATCACCTGGCCACTTAGTAAGCACACACACATACGTGAACATGGCCAGACCCATCTCCCTAACACAAAAACACATAATGGCGTACCACTCTTTAGCAATACTACCTAACCTTGACCACACACACACACACACACACACACACACACACACACACACACACACACACACACACACACACACACACGCGCGCGCGCGCGCGCGCGCATGCAGCAATAATAGGACCGGCCACCTGACAATCCTCTATCTAACCATGACCATTTAGCACAAAATTGGCCACCTTTCTCTATCATTACATTTAATTAGCTGTGATTAATCAGCTGCCAATTATACCAAACACAGCCTAAAGAGAGACACCACTCTCTGGACGGCCACTTGACACTCTCATGGGAGGGGGGTATTGGTGATTGTGAGTATGTATGAATATTTGAGTGAGAGATAAGTTTCTTTTGCACTTTTGTCACCTGACCAACATGTCATCATCATGCATGTATGAAAGGTGTAATAAATGTGGGGCGAACTTGCTGCTGGGACACTTCTACAGTTCGTCTTGGTGGTATTTTTTATCGTCCTCAAACTGATGGTCTTCAAAAGTAGGTATCTGTCATATCCGACACATGTGGACATCGGAACTGCAGTGGCAATGACAATTCACTCGTGCAAGAGGAACCTCCAGCCTGATGGACGAGGGTGTCGCTGCTGCATCAATGACACTGTGTTCATCTGCAATCCAGCACAAGGCTTTGCCAGTCTCACACACCACTGGCACGTAGCTGACTGGCGGTTATAAGTAGGATAACAGTCATACAATCTAGCAAGAGGAGAATGAGATCCACAACAACAACATGTCGATAGCATTTAAGAGGGTTGGAAAATCCTCAAGAGGGACAAATCCCTCTTTTAGTGCACACAAGGACACACAAGAGAGAGACCTGAGCAAGAGAGTAAAGCGCCCCCCCAGCTGTGTTCTCGTCCTGATCAGACAACATAATGGCCTTGTTTCCCCTTCCTCTAATGTCAGGCTCATCCCCCGATCCGTTTATTCATCAATCTCCCTTGTGCTGCTATCCAGTCCCTGACCGCACATTTTCATCCATGAGAAAATCGCTTCTGATCTTGCTGCCTTGCTCCTCTCTCTCTTTTACACAATAATCTAGAGGGTTTATAGGAAAAGGTATAAATATTCACAAGTTATTATTTGGGTCAGATGAGCAAAAATAACAACAAGTGCATGTGAAAAAGGGAGGGGGGGAGAGATAGAGAGCGAGAGAGAGAGCTGAGGAGAGTTGAACACTTCTAAGTATCTGCAACCAGGTTCAGTCAGCCCAGATTCAACCTTCCTCAGGCACTAATGGCCGAGATAATAAATAGCATGAACAAATATAAACCAAGACAAACCCCTCACTTTATATTAAGTATTTTTGTTAAAAAAAAGTTTCTAACCATCTAACATGGGCTGGATTCAAATCTGACTGAGGTCCCAAAACTTGTCTATGATTTATGAACAGGGCCAAACAGTATTTGTTCATACTCTGACACTCAGACGTGCGTGTGTGTGTGTGTGTGTGTGTGTGTGTGTGTGTGTACGTGTGTGTGTTTTTACCTCAATTAGCTTACGGGCTTCTTCGTAGTGGCCAGTATCCAAGAACACAAAAAACAGAGTATACAGGGCGGACATGTGTCCGTGCTCATTAGTCAACATTTCTAAGGCTGAGGAGGAAGAGACAGACAGACAGGGAGGGAGGGAGAAAGAGAAAAAGTTCACGAGTTAAAATAATAGTGCTTTGCAAGGTTACCAAACACACTTTCAGCCTTTGATTATGATTCCATTATGTGGCACAACGGAGCCATATCAAGTCTGCTGTCAAACATCACCAGAGTCCCGGATGAAAGCCTAAGCTCTCCTGCTAAAGCGCTCTGCTCAGCATTACATGCTATCTCAGCCATGCAGCTTCGGGACAGGTAACACACACACACACACACACACACACACACACTTCGGCACAGACACAGACACACACACACACACACTTCGGCACAGACACAGGCACAGACACACACACACACTTCGGCACAGACACACACACACAGCAGAAATGAAGAAGAAGGAAAAAAGATGGCTCTGCTCTCACTTGATGTCATCAAGAAGTCAAAAGAACAAACAATCAAATGGGATTCAGGACATCCCTGGTGTACGTTTGAATTTCTTTGGATTGACACTGACATTAAATTTCAAGTTAACCGTGTGTATCATGACCTTGCACCCTTCAAAGTAGTCTGGTTGTTGCGAGGATCCCCAAAAACAATGCAAATGAAGGTCAAACACGAGTCCAAGAGCTTTTTGAAGAGCTACATCCTGCTTTGAGTGGATTCCTCACTAATGATCCGCAGGAAGTCCGTTTGTTTGATGGTTCCACTCGATGTTTTTTTTTTTCTTCCATATTTATTTCACGTATCTTTTCATATGATCGGTGTGCTTCAGGGGTGTGGGTTGAGGGGAGGGTGGCTTCAAACATTTACTCATTATGCATCGAGGCGACGAGTGACTCAAGGCTTAATGTCATCCCTGTCCATCGCTGTATGACGGACTAAGAGATGGAATAATTTGTTATTTCAGGAGCTCCATGTTGGTCTCAGACAATCGTTGTGGAAGTCTTTTTTTTTTTTTTTTTAAAGAGTGATGTGACTGACTCGGAGGGTCTGCCACCTTTCGGTGCGGTTACAGCCGAGGGGTTGGTGAAAGGGGATAAAGAGAAGGGGAAGGAGGTGAAGAGGTGCTCCACTAAACGGTTTCAACCTTTACGCAATCCAGAGCCACTTGCCCCGCTGGCACATTGAAGCTGACCTTTTCATCACGCAGCTGTCAACATTACAGACCGGATCAGCCCGTGTGCTTCAACGCGACCCTGGTGCGAACCTTTATTGCTCTCTGGTCCTCTTGTGCACTCTTAGAATTTCTGTCGCTTAATGTTTAATGCAAACACTGCACACACACGCACGCACGCACGCGCACACACACAAAGCACAGACACGCTTTGTATTCGCTTCGCCACACGTGAATATTTGAGGGTCAGCCGGGGGAATCAGAAGTTTTTGAAAAGCTGAACTAAAACATTTGAATAAGGATGAGGGCTGTCACAGTCTATACGGCTAACTGGAATGTTAATGTGGTTGCAGGGGGATTTTCAGTGACCGAATGGTATGGAGATGAGCATGGACTTTGTTTGACGTTCGTCATTTACGAAAGTGAGCCGAAACGGACCCTAGATCAGTGGATGGAGGAAGAGATTTCTTCATGTACGGCATGTTTATGATAAATCAAGTGTTTAAACAGAAGGCTGAGAAAAAAAAATCTTTTTGATGCCCTGGCTAAGACCTTCAGTGGTCAAAATATGTAGGTGCTTTTCTGATTTTAATGATCTAATCACAGACTAGTGATGATCTCGACACTTTAATAAAGGCTGCATATTAAATATTTTGCTTTAATACCCATTTTTATCTTCCTTTTAAACACACTGAGCAACAGTTTATAGCTTGTCGTCTGTAAGACATAGCGCATGCTTCCAAAGCTCCCAGGATTGCTCATTTTGTATGGGAAAAAACCTCAAAAATCCCAGAAGTATCTACTGACAGCTTGTGTTTGCTGCCTTGTGCAACTATTGAAGTATTGTTTTACTGTTTTTTTTTGGGGGGGTTATACTGATGCATCATGTCAAACAGGTTCAAATGTGACAGTGTGTGTAGAACCTTTCTGCAGCAGTTCAGTATCTCTCTCCTCCACCAGACGAACGACAACTCTGTACAATGGAGGCAGGACCCTGAAGGTCTTCAGACACTCCTGCGCCGTATCTAGAGCTCCTTGCAGGTCATTGCTGTTCACAGGCCAACAAACACAGAGAGAGAGAGAGAGAGAGAGAGAGAGAGAGAGAGAGAGCAGAGGACGAGTTAGATGTCAGGTTCATCCAATCAGTCATGTGCAAGATTGTGTCAGTGGAGAACAGACAGTGTATCATGTGGTGTTAACCCTGCGACCTTCTATTCAAGCACTATGACCCGCCGGAACAATACAGGCCTTTAAATTTATGACAGCACAACTGCGGGTGATGAAGCCTTTTGGCCCCAATACATCATTCTCACACAATCAGGCACACTGCCGCATACCTGCCTGCCGGGGCCTAATGTCTCTCTGGACAGGCTTTTAGAGTTGAAGCAACGCAACAGACAAAAGGACTCTGCTTGATCTTTACCCTCGTCTCCTCGTCTGCCTCCAAATGTCTCTTGCTCTTTTCCTTTCTTTTCTCTTCTCCAACACCTTTTCACCCCATTTCCTCTTTTTTTTATTTCCCTTTCTTTCACATTTACTTACCTCTCTTCCCTTTTCATGTCATACTGTCAGATCTTACTCCTCTGGTGGCCCCCCCCCCCCAACTCAACCTAATTTGGGAGAAATATAGCAACAAAATGACAACACCCGTCTCCAATGTCTTGCTCCATTCGTCTCACGCCATTATTTTCTTGCTCAAACTGGCCTCCTATTGCTCGACCCCCATCCCTCCCCGCGAGGGTGAACAAACAAAAGCTTGCGTCGAGGGAGGACAAGTGCGCCTGATGGAGTGATAACGAGGGAGATGTGGAAAGGGAAGCGGGAGAAGGAGAAGCTGAGAGAGAATGGGGAGGGAGAGACACCACTTCAATTCCCCTCTATTGTGACAGCGCTGCTATCAATCTGTTGATTGGGTAATTACCATGTCAATCACACAGAGGTCAAAGCAGATAGAGCACCTATGGGAGAGGCAGGGGGCAGGGGGTGTATGTGTGTGTGTGTGTGCTTGTGTGTTGGGGGGTTACAGACTGAGCGCAAACAGGCCTAATTTTATATGTAGTGTTCTCTAATCAATTAGACAACTGGATTCCTGAAATATGACCAACAGTCCAGGAAATGGTACGACCTTCAGTTCAGTGGGAGCAGAAGAGAGGGATGGAGGGAGGAGGAGGGATGGAGTGATTAGGGTTGGAAGGTAAAGAGGTCTGCTAATTGAAATGAAGAGGGACAACATTATTCAGCAGTGCCAGTCAAGAGGCCATTCAACGGCACAACAGTCTGACTGAACAACACCCAACAGACTAAGAGATTTTTGAAAATGAGAGAAAGAGCGTGGAGGACTGGTGTGTGTGCGTCGGCCACAACTGAGATGGAAACGAGGGGGAAAGGGTGCAGAGAGCTAATTATGGCTACCGTAATGTACCTTATATGCACTAACTGTTGTGTTTAAGGTACATACAGCAACGAACTGAAGCCATCGATTCAACCCCCCCTCGTTTGTTTTGTCGCTTCTATTCCGTCCTTGTTTCATCCTCTATCAGGCTCATCTGCACCTACTGATAATCCCTCCTTCCAAACGAGACATCTTAAAGAAAAAAAAAGAGCATCATCACTCTTGGCAAAAAAAAAAAAAGAAGCCTGGCATTGCAATTACACCCCCTCTTCCTTCTACCCCTCTCCCCTATCTCTCCGCCCGCCGATCCCACCCAAAGAAGAGCTAAGGATGTCGAAAGATGGATAATTTCCCCTCGGTACAATTTAACTGTCACTTTGCGTTGCCATTTACTGCGGCGCACAGCCCTGTTAATGTCCCCAACTTTGCATGTCAGCCACTTTCCAGCCAATTAAGCCCTGAAAAAATAACGAGCGCCTTGCTCGGCGGAAACCTGAAGGATTAGACAAGGAAGCTCATTTTGCCTCATCTCCCTCGTCCTCTTATTCTTCATCTCCGTCCTCCCTCTTTGTTCGGAGGAGATCGGCAGGCCTGTTATCAAGCTACTGTCCATGCATGGGATGTGTGTGTGTGTGTGTGTGTGTGTGTGTGTGTGGGCGGGCATCAAGGTGTCTATGTCTCGAAACACAAATGAGACCATGATCATGACACCACTACCCTGCTGTTACAGGCATTTACACATGTTCACGCCACCCAGGTGACGCAGACATGATGGCGGCGCTACATGTGTGTGCAAAGGTGTGCAATAGATCCGAGGAGCAGTCAAACAAGCTGCGAACAAAACACTTTATCACTTTATAGCGCCGATTTGATGAACACGCTAGCTAATGGTTTCCTCCGCCTCCGTTTCCCTACGCCGTCTAGTCATACATGTCCTGCCAGCCCTTCATTTGGTTGAACTCATTAGCATTTGCTGTCACTAATCACTTTCATACAGATGTGGCGATGTGAGCTAGCTGCCACATAGAGTAGTAGCAGGTTAGCACACACAATACTGAGCGGATGGGCATGAAGGCTAACGGGGCGGCGCATATGATGGGCTGTCAAGGGCTAATCTGCCAGAGAAGTGTTCATTAAGTCATTAGCAGCGACGCAGCAATGAGACGAGAGTGATGCCTGCTTTGTCCTCTTTTATCGTGGCACTCCGTCCCTCCTCCTCCTCCCGACAGTCTGTTTGTCCGCTGACTGACGGAATGAAGAGGAGGAAGAAAATAAATGAGGAGAGAGAGGAGATAGACTCCATTGGGGCGCAAAAGTCAAGTGTCACGGCAATCAAACTGTGCACAGAGCTGAAACACAACTGGAACTACATCTTGAATTTACTTTAGATTACATGCCTTTTAACTCATTTAGTGACACACCAAAAAGTTAAGTTTCTGGCGATATACAGTATAAATCCTTCAAAGTCTGGAGATGATCCACTAGCAGAGAATTTAATGTTACCTTAAAAATATATCCATTATAACTGCATAATTACTACCATTGTTTATAGCTTGAAATCACTCCAAACATATTTTTTTACTTAAATTGTCAAGCAGCTACCTGAAAACACACAGTTAAAATAAAGTCACTCGGAGCTCACTGTTCGCGTGTAATCATTCATGTGTGTCATTTGGAGCAAAAACAACTGGCGTTTGATCTGCGAACACGGCTGCAGTCAGCTGGTGTGTGTTTGTGTGTGTGTGTGAGAGAGAGTGTGTGTGTGTGTACTTGTATTTATGTTTTGGCTGGTATTGATGACCCAGGAGTAAATTAGCCTGCTAATCTCACTGAGGCAGTGATTAACGAGTGAACCTGGAAACAGTTTGTGCCAAAGACCAGACTTACAGCAAAATAAACTGAGGCAGGGGAGCTGTGATGTGTGTGTGTGTGTGTGTGTGTGTGCGTGCGTGCGTGCGTGCGTGCGTGTGTATGTGTGCAGTCTACCTCTACAGCATGTATGTGAGAGGTAAACAATGTATGAAAGCATGTGCAGGATGTGTGTGTGTGTGTGTGTGTGTGTGTGTGTGTGTGTGTGTGTGTGTGTGTGTGTGTGTGGTGGGCCCCTGACGGTGCGCTGTGTGTCTGTGGTAAATCCAGCAATTAGAGCTCTGTACATAATTAACATGCTAATGAGTTGATCTACTTAAAAGCTACTCTGACAAATAGAGCACACACACAGTGAATCAACACACACACACACACACACACACACACACACACACACACATACATACAGATAGATTTGAGGGGCGGGGCAGTACGAGTGACCCTGCAGCCCATGTTTGGCAACGTTGATCAACATTTTTATATTGTGCGGAGAAGCATTGATGGCCATCTCCTTACACACACACACACACACCTTGGGAGTGTAGCAGTGGGTGTTTCAGGACACCAGGGGCCGGGTGGTGGTGGGGGGTTGATGGGAGAGGTTGCAGCTGCTGAATTTAAACAACAAAGCCTGGCTTGAATGCAGCACGCGTGCACACACAGCAACACAAACACATACATAATGAGCAATTTCCACATCCTCTCTCTGTCTGAGTCGCTGACCCAGAATGTAACCCCGGCTATGATCATAGGGAGGGATGAGTGACTCGTTGACACACACATACATACACACACACACACACACACACACACACACACACACACACCTGGCAACTGCTTTTGGCAAATGAAGACACAAATCTGAACAAAGTTAGCTGGTTGTGTATTTCGATGAGAACTTTAGCCATGGAGGAGGAAGAAACGGGGAGAAACAGGACTGAATGCCTTCACATGAATTCTGTGTCTAGCAGTGTGTGAAAAATTCTATAAATCAGTTTTCAATTATCTATAAGCATAGATGGAGGCTGTGTTACCTTTTTAAGTGGGCAACAATCAGGGGTGCGCAGATGTTCCTTGTGGGACTCAGCAGTCCAAGGGTGAGGACGATTTCCAGCAGACGTTTGATGAGCGGGATGTTGCCTTCAATCGCGAAAACATTTAACATGGTTCGTAACATCCTGGTACTTCTCTTGTCTAACGTGACGTTCTTCTTCTTCATCTCCTTCAGGATGTTTTCAGCCTCTGTAAGGAAAAAGAATAGAGACAAGTGGGGAAAATATGACGTTGCATTTCTTGGCTTGGGGGATGATTTTGTGAGACAAACTAGATGAATAAAAGATGAAAGAGATAACGCTGAGATGATTAACTGAGAGGTGGGAAGAGCCGGGCTGACAGAAGAGTAGGGTGTGTGAATATGATAGAAGCTAATGATTTAGCTAATTCCATGTGGGGAAAACAAACCCATATTAAAACAGCATTTTACACCCAGCAGGGATGCAAATCCAACCCTGTATAATGCCAACTCTGCGCTAATTGCTACTTGCGGTTTTCTAAACGAGACTACAATTACCGGACCCCTACAATGAAGGCCAGCTTTTTGCCTTGGCCATGTGGAAGGCACTTGGGGGGCTAAATTATAGGTATGTGGCAACAAGGGTCTGCCGTGGCCCCAGTGAGACCTCGATAAGCGGGCTGAGGGGTGGATCAGTTTGGTCAAGTCCAGCCGGTAATGGAGGGCTTTTTACCGGGCCACGTGCCCATCTGGCCAAGACTAGGGGCTAAATGGCAAACAGGGAGTGTGTGTATATTATCAGGGTAAGGTAATTAAGATGCATTTACTGTCTATTTAGGCAGCTGCTAATGGGTTGATAGCGATACAGCCGCTCTCCACTACAGATACTAATCTATACCGCGTAATGGGGGGGGGGGGGATGGGGGTGTAGATACACAGAATATATTTGAATAATGTGTATATTTTTGAGCCAATCCTCCAACTGCAAAGGAGAATATTGGCAATGTGCTTAAAATTCACTCAACTTCACTTAAAATTGGTAAAAAAAAAAGAAGAAGAGGCAAATAGCGACAGAACAGCAAAAAAAAAAAAATTAAAGGGAACAAACGTGGGTGTAATGATACAATGTGACTGGTAGAGTAACAACCTCCTTGAACAAGAGAGCCGTTCTCTTTTGGGAAACACACATTCATACACACACACAAACACACATTGTGGGCTGAAGGACAGGGCCACTGGTGAGTGCTTTGGCATCCTAATTTTAGTGTGTCTCTCCATCTCTCCTCCTCTCTGTGCCAGTTGTTATGGCGATGGGAACCAAAGGCTGTCACAGATTTAATGGGACAGGGGGAAAATAGAGGAGGGAAGGGTAGTGTCGGGGTGACTGGCGATGGAGGAGACACTGCTGAACACGGGGGAGTAAAAAGAATGAGGGTAGGGGGGCGAAACAGAGTTTGGCGAGTTGGTTGGGAGGCTAGAGAAAATGGTTTCAGATCACCAGGAAGAACTTAAATTAAGTATTAGCAGGGAAGAAGGAATACAAATACGGTAAACTGTAAGGCTCAGCGCAGTAGTTTTGTCACAGGAGGACCTCAGGTGTGCTAGTTGGTCATTTTGTGAACGAACAAGACATATTGAGAGGGAGGAATTAACTCCTGCTGGCTGCCTTTGTTGACCACTGTGTGTACCCATTTTATGATTTTTTTTTAACATTCGGGCACTTCGTACATCAACACTGTCTTATGTCATTTTATTTCCTGCAATAAAACACAGCATTTGATTGTGTGAGTATCCAGCAAACTAGAATTTCCTAGTACTTAACCTCTCTATGACTTTTTTTTTTTTTTGTTTTGTTTTCTAGTAGTCACCACAATAAGCTCCTTCACACTAAGCATGTGATTACAAGTGCAGGCTACTCTTGAATGTTTTTATAATCCTGTCGAATAAAGGATGACTGGAATTTTTGTTCCAAAAAAAAAAAAAAAAAACACAGACAAAACAAAAACAAATCACCGCTTTATACAGATACAGAAAATACATAATCTTAGGTATGAAATAGCTGCAAAGTGTATTTTGGTGACTGACCTGGTATTATCCATATATATCTTTTTTTTTTTTCATTTTCTGTTTTTTCTGTCCAAGTTTTCATACCAACTTTTACGTAACAGTTCTTAGGGCTGTGGGAAGTTGGGATATTTAGATTTAACTTCATGTTTGTTCTGCAACTTTAATGTGAGAAAGTTGAACGTTAGAGAAATAAAGCGGCGCATCAGCCAGGTGAAAGATTAGCTAGACGCTGCTGACGTCAGTCTAGTCCAAAATTACCCCTGATGCCTTCGGCGCCGGAGCAGTGAGAAGTAATGCGTTGCTCTTCGAACATTTACGCAGCTGTGAAAAAAATTAATTTAGAAAAAGGCCTACTTGGGGTTTCTAGACTGATTATTCAAATAATAATGACAGCTCAACTCAGGTAAAACAGAGGCAGTTTATAAGCAGATAGTAGATTTTATCTGCCACGAGTGAAATCACATAACATTGAAATCAACTCATGAGCCAAAGTCTCGGGGAGAACCAGACGGTGGGCCGGAGAAGAATCACCCTCTAATGAAATGAGCCGTTGTCAAGTGTGTACATCCGTTTATCAGCTCCAGTGTTACTTATTCCCTCTCTCTGACTGCGCGTCTCCTCTCCATGTCTTCCTCCCTCCCTTCCTCTATTCATACCTCTCTCCATCACTCCCTGACAGACCCGCTAATCACTGGGACCAATGGCTTGGAGTTGATCTGCCCAAATGGAGCTACACTAGCTAACATCCCTCCGTCCACCATCCAGAGAACCCCCCGCTTGTTCTCTCTCCATCTCTCCCTTTATCTGTCCGTTTAGCCAGTATGCATATCCATTAGCTCGGCCGAGCATCGTGGCCAGCAAAGCGAGCCAGACCCCACACACACACACGGGGAGGCAGACGGACCAGGTAAACAAACATCACACAGCCCAATGGTTCACCTAATGTTCCATGACTTGACTGCAAGTGATGTTTCCTTTTCCAAAAACATTCATGGAACACCAAAATCCAGGACCATCTACAGGCACAGCAAGTTGTGTTTACCAAAGTGAGAGGATGGACAGATGGAGGTCAAAGAGACACCTGGTGATAGCAGAGGTGGATTTAAAGAGTGGAGGTGAGACAAGCGGAGGAGAGGAGGTGGTAAAGGGTGTGTTCACCCTTCTGAAGCTCACAGTGATACTTAGAGCGGGTTTACTGGGTCACAGGATGGAAACATTCAAGGCTGCACTTCTGCTGGCATGAGGATATAATACTTGATTTGGACAGGCAAGACAAAGGATGTTTTTCAGTACGTAAAACTTTCAGAAAGCTTGACTAAGTTAGGAGGGGACTAAGACTGGTAGAGTTACAAGAAGATTTTGTTTTGTCTGGTACATTTTGCAGTGGATTTCGAGATTGATCAAAAAATATCTGATGTTCGGTTTAGCCTGCCAAGGGGTTAAAGCTAAAAATATCTGATTTAGTCAGACGTCCAGATTGACTCCCGCAGGCCCAGGTCTTTCCCTGCTTTTCATGAGGAAATCGATTTCTCTCCATTTTTTATAACTTACCTATCTTCAGCATGCATAAGAATATCTCTGCTGTTGCATTCCATGCGTTGTTATGATTATTCTGTGCAGCATCATATTTGTCTCCTGTTTCGGTAGGTGAGTAGTGCTGCACTGAGTTCTGCTATTAAAAAGGGAGTTACATGTGGTCGCTGGCGTCACTGTCCTCAATACCTCGACTCGTGGACACATGCAAGTTCACAAAATTATGAAGGATTTTTAATTTATCAGAGCCTCAGATGCTTTTTTCAGCTCTCCCTCTGCGCCATGCATTTTCTTTTAAGTAAAATGTAGAGACATTGTTTCTTTATTCTTATTCATAATTAATTTGGTGATTTTCCTCATCATTGGATTTTGGTAGCATGGTAATGATGATCCTTGTCGATGCATTGATGACAGCAATGACATCATGATTTTGTTTTCTGGTGGGACAGACGTGATGACAGCTGTGCAGATTAGCCTTCTTAAGTAGGCAGCAGATCTAAATGAAGTGCTTAAACACATGCACAGAGGGAAAAAGTCTTTTATAAAGAGTGTACGAGAGCAAAGGTGGACGGAAAGGCTGAAGTCAAAAAAGATGAAGTAAGGTTTAAAAGTTGCCTGGTGAGGTGGGACGGGAGGCTTTGAGCCAAGAGAGGAGGACAAGAAAAAACAAACAACAAAGCCATTAGAGAGCCAGAAATAAATCAAGATGCCAGGAGACATGATCTTCAGCTGGGCCTGGTGTATGCTGGGAGCCAGGCAGACCAACGTCTGGGTGGGGTAAGGCTAACGTCAAGGTTAGCCATGTGTGCTAATGTGGATGACAAGCCCCCCCCCCATATGCACACTCTGGCTAATGGCAAATGCGTTAGCGCTGCCTATACACAAGCCAGCACACACACAGACAGACACACCAACTGTCGTGCCCAACAAATGCCTTTTGCTTGAATTCACATGCAAATTTACGTGTGGCTGTGTGTGTGTGTGGCTGTGTGTGTGTGTGTGTGTGTGTGTGTATGTGTGTGTGTATAATGCTCAAGCACTTCGGCGGACATGATCTGCCATTAACATCAAGGCAGATTTCAATAATTCTGGAAAAAATACACACAGTCCTGTAATTTTCCCCCTCTCTCATTTCACACTGATGTGTGTGAGGAGGAAAGGGGGGGGGGGGTGACACGCTTCCAGAATCAGAGAGAGAGAGAGACAGAGATAGAGAGAGAGTCAGATAGAGAAATAGAGACAAAGAGAGAGATGAGGGGTGGAGAAAAGAGGTGAGGACCGACAAGGGAAACATTTTGGCTGTCACTGTGTGCAAAAAGCAGAGCCGCAAAACTGATGGTAATTGGGTCTTCGATGGGCTGAAGGAAACCCACCGTAGCATTCTGAAAATGGCTAGCTAATGTGGTTTGAGGGAGGAGAGGAGACAGATTGTGACAGAGATGGCAACACACACACACACGCGCGCGCGCACGCACGCACGCACATCTGTAAGCCTTTTAAGTTCAAGCCTGATCTGCTTTGATTCGACTTACTGTCAGTAAAAAGAACAGAGGAACTTAGTGTGAATTGGATAAGTCGGTTAAATCAACTAGCCCACACAATGACAGCGGAAATTTTGATAATCAATACACTTCTAGTTATTCATCAGTCGAGTTATATTTAACATCACCGACCTCATCATCATCATCCTCTCTGTAGTGCATCCTCATCTAGGACGTTTTAGATCAGTTTCATTAAGTGTAACATCACTTCCACTGACCCTTGTGTATTTACAGGGACAAAAACCAAGCAACTTACCATACAAACAATTTTTTTTAAAAAGAAGGGAGAAAAAAAACAGTTATTTAATGCCATGAGATGCTCTGGAGTAACTTTTTGTTTTCTTGACAGTAGGGCAAATTTAGACAATTGATTCTTGTACTTTACATAGAGAGGGGAGTTTGTCTCAAAGCTCGTGGCTTCTATTTCTACCTTCCTCTTGAGAGAAAGGGAGCTTCCTTCAGTTGTGGGGCTGATGGAGTGGTACTGATGACAGTCTGGTTAGAAAGTTAGAGGGTAAGGAAGGCCCTTGGAGTTTGGTTCTAGTAAAATGTGACAGAATCAGAATATTCTGAATCTGATTCTGATGATTTTAAAGGCCAAATGATCAATAATCAAACCACAGACTGATGGACATTAAACCTTATTTGTGCAACTGGAGAAACTGAACTTACCCTCCACTTTGCCGCTCTGGCAGAAAAACGTGACCAGTGACATGTATTTAATGGGTTGGAGCACTGACTCTGGGAACCTTGCATTCCTGGAGACAAAGAGGGCATGAGACATTCTACATTAATGTATTCCACCAACAGTAATACAAATCATCTGGTGTACTTTGTCCTGTTGGACATCAGTCTGATGCCTGAAACAGGTGATGAGTGAAAATGAGGAAATGAGGGAGGACGAGGGGAGAGTTCCTGTGTTTTAACCCGTCAACAGAGAGGCAGGACTCTACATTACTGTCTCCCCTAATACCGCTCAAGTTAAACTTTAATGGCATAATACAGGTCAAAGTGCTGCTATGTGTGCATGTGGAGTGTTCCCGTGTGTGTGTATTGTGCTACACTCACATTTCCCTGTTCAGTTCGAGCACCTTCTCTACCTCCTTGTGTTTGCAGCATAAGGCGATGAGCGAGAGGTAGCTGGTTAGCGTCATCTGCTCCTTGTTCTGCTGCTTCAGCTTGAGGGCATGCTCCAGTTCCTGATCAAACAAGGGCAACTTGAAACCAAACACCCCGACTCGCTTAACGCAAAGGACAACAGAGTCTGGGATTCATATGAAGTGGAATTCTAAGTTTTGGCAAACTTCAGAGTCCTACCCCTTCTAACATGACAAGTTTGAGGACCCTTTCGAATAAAATGTTGTAGGGTTTTTTATCTTCTTTAAGTTCTTGTATTCTGTTCTCCAAAGCCTGGACACTCTGCAGATGGAGACAAAGGCTGTTAAATCATGTGCATTAATAACCAAACTTGAACACAAAATTTGGCAAAGCAAATCACGTTGCGTCATTGCACCTAGTAAATAAATTCAGTACACTGAAGGTGCTTTTACTTCGTTGAGCTGCGGGACCTGAAGGGCCAGGTTTTACTTACTCCGTCAGGGAGAGGAGGTGTCTTGCTGTTGGACACCATCTCTGTTGAGCTCACTAATGGTGCCAAGGCCTGTTACACAAACACACACATAACATTTGATATCAAACATGTGAATCAGGGTAGCCAGCAGTCACAATGGGGAAACGTAGCTAGTGCAGTTGCGGTATTTAAATTGGCTTTTAGCTCGTTTGTCTGCTCTGCTCGAGGGATCGTCAGTATTCCAAACCCTCTTGTCTATAACATCAGGATCTATGTTGCATCGGGGAGATTTAAACCACAACTAGTAGGAAAGAACGGGAGGGTCAGTACACTGAAGGTGCTTGTACTTCGTTGAGCTGTGGGACCTGAAGGGCCAGATTTTACTTACTCTGTCAGGGAGAAGAGGCGTCGTGCTGTTGGACACCATCTCTGTTGAGCTCACTAATGGTGCCAAGGCCTGTTACACAAACACACACATAACATTTGATATCAAACATGTGAATCAGGGTAGCCAGCAGTCACAATGGGGAAACATAGCTAGTGCAGGTGCGGTATTTAAATTGGCTTTTAGCTCGTTTGTCTGCTCTGCTCGAGGAATCGTCAATATTCCGAACCCTCTTGTCTATAACATCAGGATCTATAAAACCACATCTTGTAGGAAAGAACGGGAGGGGGGGGGGGGGGGGGGGGTGCAGTACACTGAAGGTGCTTTTACCTCGATGAGCTCTGGGATGTGACAGGAGAGCAGATGTTGCCTGACTTTGGTGTAGCATTGTTTTGAAATTTTTACATCCTAGTAAAACAAAACAGAAAAACAAGAAGAATAAAAATCAATACCAATAACACACCCGATAGACTTGTCAAGTTTGCAGTCAGTAAAACTTTTAGAAGTCTAGCAAAAATATTATGGCAGAATTTGTTACCCAAGTAAAAAAACAACAACAACAAAAAAACGCAAACCCATTTTCATGTTTTTCCATACATGTCAATTTATTTTGCGACTCTTCAGAGAGCAATTAGATTCTACACTGGGCCAGGAACTGTTACAGCGAATTTGAACAGCCAGTAGAGACATGACCTTTAACCAAAAAGTGCAAAACAAGAATTAATCTTCGGTAACATGTCTGAAACTGCAACTCAGAGCTTCCCGTCAGAGCTGGAGCAGCAGTAGGAGGAGGAGGGTTTTTCTGACTGGATACAGTGAATAATCCCAGTCCGATTACACACCGAAAATCATCTCAAATCAGTGTGTGTAAGCGGGATGGTTATGAGAGAAATCTATATGAGGTACAGTAGTGTGTGTGTGTGTGTGTGTGTGGTGTGTGTGTGCGCATGGGTATACCAGTTCTTTCAGCCATGTGAGGTACGTCTGTAGCTTCGTTGTCATAGCCATCAATTCTGCCTCCGTCATGTTTTTGATCAGCTTGGACAATATGAAGGACATCACGTCTGGATGGGGATTCAAAAAAACAGACACACACAGAGTGAGCTTTTGCCTGGGGAATAATTTCATTTGCCACCGTGTCTGCCAGTGCATCCATTTGTGCATTTATACAATTTTTCTGTAACCTCTGCAGTGTGTGTTTCTGTTCTGCTGACAGAGGCTGCTTTCCGGCTGGAGTGTGAGCGAATGTGCCGCGTCTGGCAGTGACAGCCTCCCCCGATTTCAACGCTCTCATTCTTTCTCTCTCTCTCTCTCACACACACACACACACACACACACACACACACGCTGTCCAACGGGATGTGACATGGATAACAGTCTCCATTGCTCCCACCAGCACATACACCAGTTTGAGTACTGTGGGATGGTGTGTGACACGCATGCTGACACGGAGCGATATTAACGCTTCATAAACACACTATGTCTTACTGGAGACATTACACACTGCCTGACACGGACACACAAACACACAGTCTTCACAACTCAGTGCTGTGTCAGCAGACAAGCTCTGTTCCTACTGACGGAGAGGTCACTCAAACACACACACACACACACACACACACACACACACACACACACACTTGGACATAAACATACACAGGTTTCATGATGAGGTTGTGCCAGTCAGCAGTGTGCTGCTACTGAGATGGAAGCTGCACGCACACACTCACTGGACATTTTAGATCGTATGAATTACAACTAACCTCAAATACACACTGCAAATTTGATACGTGCTAGATAATAGGCAGGTGACCAGAGTTTCCCTTGAGCACGTCCTATGAGAAGCCCAATATCTTACAGATACACCATCTCAACTTTCTAATTGGACAGTTGTGCTTACCTTTTCCACCAGAGAAGCGTCTGTCGGTACAAATGAGCTCAGTAACCTAGAGGAAAACAATATTTACTATGAGACACGGTGCAATTCAGACAGGTATTAAGGTTACTTTTATCTAAAATTTACAAACTGTATCAGTGAGTTTCAGCTTCCAAGGAATCAAACATATCCAGCTCTTACCGCTTTTATGTGCGTCATATCATTACACCTGCAGGGGGCAGTAGAGGACAAGGTATGAGCTCCCACACACACACGCACACACCAGCAGAAGCAGGTCAATGAGACACCAGTATGTCAGGGTTAATGTGCAATTTGCTCATAAGTGAGGTTATGTTTTGCTTTTAGATCGCAACACATAACACAAAACTGTATTAGTGAATAAACATTTTGGAAAGAACACCGTGTACACACACACACACACACACACACACACACACAACAAACCTCTACAGTTTCTGTTGATTTTTTTTTTTTTTTATGCCCAACTCTTGGGCCCTATCAACTCTGCGCTACACTGGCGTCTCCTACTTCTTTTTCCTTTTTTTTATTCCTGAATTAGCATCCCAGACAGTTATCAAATGGCATTTTAAGAAAGATTTCTGTTAAGTTTGTTTGTAATATAGATTTGTTCTGTTGATTTCTGAGTAACCAAATAGGAATCTTTAGTGAAGCATTCAATTTTCCATTCCTTTTTCTCAAATCACAATTTAGTACTCATATCACTATCTAAAATGTAATATTATGTTTTAGATTAATACTATTTGCAGATTTTCCAACAGCTGACGAGGAGGCCTGATGCGTGCCATGTCTGACAGTGTCAAGTTACCATAGTGACTCAATTGACAGTGTAGTACAATACACTGTGGGAAGCTAGAGAGAGAGTTTGACACTCTCAATCCCACAGTACAAGAGAGACAAGACAGCAGTACAAAAGCCTGGGAAACCACAAAAGACGCGCGCGCTCACACACACACACACACACACACACACACACACACACACACACACACACACACACACGCTAAACGATGACAACGTGTGACATTTCTGGTGCTGTCAGCTAGTTGGTGGAGGGGTGGGGGGTGTAAGAGGTCTTTAATGATTAAATTATCCCTTGACCTTGTCTCTGACAGAGGTAGGCCCCGCATTACAATGACACGACGCTGGTGCACACGCGACAAGCCCCATTACAACCCTGTCTGAGTCAGAAGTGTGTGTGTTAATGCAGCAAGAGCAAAGTAATCGGAGGAGAGAAAGAACAGACTCAGAAAAAAATGAAAAATTAACGAGCTAAACGCACATAAATTCAGAGTTTCTGAAAATGTCTGCGCAGAAATATCTACAAATCGGCATTTACAGAATTTCGGCATCGACTTCAGAACAAACTTTGTTGTGAGCCGTCGCTGCAGCCTTGTGCTCTTTATATTAAAAATAATAAGCTGTGCAACATCTGTAAACTTTTATGACTGCACACAATCCTATAAAACTACACTGCAAGAAACAACATGCTTGATGCAACTTGATTGAAGACCAGCATGTTTTTATTGGAGGCAATAGGCTTAAAGTTAAGATCAACAATGTGTATTTCAGCATTTTAGTGGAAAAATAACTTCGGTCCCTCCAGACCACTCAGCACTTTTCTCTTTGACTCACCCCCAGCTTCGCTCCAGGGGCGGGCTGTTGTGTGTGTGAGTGTGTAGTGTTAACCTGTAAATATTCATAAACACCCATTCAAACTAAAGCTCACGGGCTCAGACCCTGGTCCTGGGGCTGACTGCGCGTGTTAAGAGACAGAGGGAGAGACCAGTATGGGAGTCTGGGTGTGAGGGGCATTGGTGGGCATCTGCTCATTTACATATCTCCCACGGTGCTTCAGGGGCGGGGGCTGAGGGATGATGGCCTCCATATGTATGAGACAGTCGTGAATGTGTGTGTGTGTTTTTCCCTGCAGCTGCCCACGCACACAGGCGCTGTAGATGGTGTGATAGGCTGCACATGTCAGATGCATAGCGTACACTGCTGTGACCTTCACAGGGCTACGGGCCTCCCTAAAACGCTCGTCCGGAGTCATGAGGTAAAATATGGAATTTCAAATGACGGCAAACACATGGAGGAGACAAACACACAACGAGCTAAATGACTCACCATCTGAAGGTATTGATGAAGTTCTTGTAGTAAAGAGTGAATTCCATCCGAGGGAAGGAGGGATAGGACACTGGTAAAGAGAGGAGTGATGGGTATAAAAACAACTTCATGTCACTGAAGAATGTGGAGAAATAAGCAGTGAAAACATGTATTCAGCAATTTTCAAGCAATTTTCTGTGCCATAATTGAAAATAAAATACTGGGCAGGGGGGGGCTGAAGATTCTAACTTGAATGACTGAGCAGCTCAAGTAGAACAAATGGAGTGTAAGGCCTTGCTAAAAAGCTGCATGATATATTTACTTCCATCCTGACCTTCTTATTTAGGATTCAAACCGGAAACCAACCACAAGCCTTTTTCACGTGCAACAACTGCACAAATCACAAAATTCTTTAAATACAGAGGACCTTCAGGACAAAGTTTTTATTGGAAGGTAATTGGGGATCCATTTGTTTTAGAAAATATTCTAATGAGTAAAATGTTGGCTGCACGGTGGTGCAGTGGTCAGCACTATCGCCTCACAGCATGAAGGTTCCAGGATTGAGTCCTGGCTGGGGTACGATGTCTTTCTGTGTGAGTCTCCATGTTGTCCCTGTGCCTGCGTGGGTTCTCTCTGGTACTCCAGCTTCCTCCCACAGTCCAAAGACATCAAGAGGGGACGAGGCTGATTGATACTCTAAATTGACCGTAGGTGTGACTGTGACTGTGAATGGTTGTCTGTCTCTCTGTGTTGGCCCTGTGATGGACTGGTGACCTGTCCAGGGTGAACCCCGCCTCTCAACCGAAAGCAGATGGGATAGGCTCCACCCCCCACCCCCCCACCCCCCCCACCCCCGCAGCCCTTAACAGGATGGGCGGAAGAAAATGGATGAAATATAATGTTGAAATGACGATAAAATTGTCTTCATGTGTGGGAAGGGCGCAATGAGTTTCATAAAAAGGACAAAGTACTGACACGTCTGAAAAGGAGCATTTTAAAATAAAAGACATAACAGGAGTCCTCCATTATTTAACAGGCTTCTCCGTCCCGTTTCTCTGCTAGTTGAGGTGCTTCTCACTTCTGCTGTACATATTCACACCGACTAATCTCTTAAAAGGCCTGAGCACAGAGGAGCAAGAATATGATGTGTGTGTGTGTGTGTGTGTGTGTGTGTGTGTGTGTACACGCACACAGACTTACATAGTTTATGGAGTTGGTCCAGGTCATAAGAAAACAACGTGCGAACCACGAAAAGCAAGGTGTCCTGTGAATCCTAAACACAACGCATTATAAAAAAAACAATTTAATACGCATAATGTACACATAATGGGCACACACACACACACACACACACACACACACACACTCACACACAAAATACCTCGCAGGCCTTTAGCACTTCCTCATGGTTGGAGAAGATGGAGAAGACAGAGGTGAAGAGACTGCTTCTGTCATAGTAGATTTTGTAATTCTGCATGGCCTGCAACAGCCTTATCATCCCTAAAAAACACACACACACACACACGTCAACTTTGAGCTAACAATACAAAATGTAAATTGTTTGCAAGCAACAAGCACTGCTGATTTTTTTCTTTCTTATTAGAAGACTAAGGTACCGAACTCTGCACTTTGAAGGGTACTCACTGCACGGCATTAGTACATGTGAGTACACGTTCACAATACATCAATATGTGCCAAATTTGGAAGAAAAGTGTGTGTTTTAGAGAAAAAGAGACTGAGATGGAAAATGTTTTTAAGCCGACTCACACACACACACACACGAGCTGTATGTGTGGTTACCCTTTTTAAAATTCTCTCTGTAATATTACGGCTGCAAATGGACTTATCTAAGGGACAACATGGCTCAGGTGAGTGGCCGTGTTTGAACAGAAGGGCCGCTGATTGGATCCTCGCTTCCTCCAGAGAATGTGGCAAAGATACTGAGCTCCAACTGTAAACACATCCAAGTAGTGTGACGGTGGAGTGCATGTGAGAATGGATGACTGAGGAAACAATACAAAACACTGATAATGTAAAAGCGCTGGAGTTATAGCTTTTTGGGTTTTTTTTATTGTCGAGAAAGTTGGACAGCGGTGCCGAATGCCATGTGCTGGTACCGCGAGGGATCCTACTTAAAGTATTAGTCAGGCGGTTTGTAAAAGCCCAGGAGATAAATGTAATACATTCATTCAAATCCAACAATCCAATTACAAGGAAGTAAAACAGATGAGAATCGGCACATTTGAAGGCCGTATGCTTGGTGAACAACGAGCAAATACTTTATAAGTTGACAGTGGCATGATTTGCGTCCCAGATGTCTGATTTTTGTGGAATGCAGTGTTATCCTTTTCTTTAGTATTTAATTGTGATATGGACCCCCAGTGAGCTGTATCCTTATTAAAACGCATATTGAACTAAACAGTACTAAAAGCTTCATTGATATCAGCTCATAAAGCAATAAATACATGTTTGAATGTAGTATATAAATCCTTCTCTGCGCTTCTACGAACACACACCCCTCCATTCTCATGTGCAGGCCTAGAGCTGTGCAAGTGCTGTTGAAATATGGGTCTTAGAAATGAGCTGGCACCAACTTTCTCTCACCCCTCCAGTGAAATCAACAAGAGCCCACCAATAGACACTCTCAACAAAATGCTAATGGATGGTACCTTGGACTGGATTATACGTGTACATAAACAAGCACTTGGCCTGAAGTGGACTCTTGCACCATCACCCTGCTCTCCAGCAGAGCCCTGGGGCCCTGCCCCAGGGAAGGAGGCCAAAACAGCCACATGCATATGGAACAGCCACTCACACACTCTCGCCATGCCCACAAGTGTCTGTGTGCTTGTGAGTGTGTGTGCACATGTGGAAGTGGCACTGTAGCACTTTACATATGTCTGGGAGCGCGCCCGCAAAGATGCAAGCCTAAACGAGCACGCGCACACATCCAGGTGCATGTGTGTTTGTGATCATTCTGGGTGTGTGTTGCGATGTGCTTTTACGACAGAAATATCAATGCATTTATATGCCAAATATGGCCTCGCCCAGTGTACATCGACTTCCCATGCGGCCTTCAGCAAACTACCTGAAAGTGCTTCCTTGAGTTGACACACCTCAAGATGCTGTGTGTATTAACAATCCACTCAGGTTTCATAAACCGCACACACACGTATACACAGCTCAGTGTTTCTCCATCCTCTTGGGATGTATGTGTTCACCTGGACGTCTCTCTCTTTAGCTGAATAAAAGATGAGTCCCAGGCTTTTATATGCCATTAAAACCTAAGGCTGCATTATCCCAGGTAGGGCTACCTGAACCACTCCATCCATCCAGCTAGCTTTCTCCTCCGTCCATATCACTCATTCATCTGCCCCTCTCACTATCCATCTACCCTGCTTTCAAGAAAAAGCAAACAGGCGATCTTCCTCTTTCTTCTCAATGGAGTATCTATCCATTCTTACCCCCAGAATCCCTTTCATCCAAGCCTTTTTTTATGAAAGAAGAGGCTGAGAACACTGCTTTCCTACTGAATAATCCATAATCAATTTCACTGTTCCAGACAGACTGAAAACAAGTGAATGGAGAGCTGGAGGTATAAATGCATAAGTCGACCTTCTCTGCTGTGCCTGCATGTGAGCTTTCATGATCATCGGCACTTTTCGGTTGTCCACCAAGCGTTTTTGTTTGGGTTTTTTTTAGTCAACTCGGTGAAGCAAGAGCTTTACCACCCTTTGAACCCCAGGCCGTGCTTCCTCAGTTCTCGGTCCCAATGGTTTACTTCAGAGTTATCCAAATATGTCCGTGTGTGAAGGTTTTCCTTCCAATCAAACACTTCACCAGGTGATTTCACCAAACACAGGATAAGCTACAGAGGAACTAATGCCACTGCATGATTTAACCATGCAGGTCATTTGTGTACATAGTAAGTATAGAAATACATTTATATATTGATTCTTTCAGTACTCCTTCCTGCGTCAAAGAAAATGACACTGCTCTTGAATTTACGAATCTGATTCAGGTCAACATCTCAAAATGTTGTTATACGCGGATGACATTGCTCTAAGTATTTGGAGTCAGAATAACATTTGAATTGAAATTCGGAGTCTCTTCAACAAGTTTAAGGTTAAGTTTATAATACATGTGCTAATGTGGGCCAAAATATTGATAATATATTGTGGTGTGCTATCCATACACTGGTACCACTTGATAATTTTTGAGCTGCTGTGTTTATCATCATCATTTTAAGTTGGTATTTAGAAAAGCTCTTTAGTGAAGGTGTTAAGGAGGCACCAAACTAAGACAATATGCTGTGTTGTACAATTTTTTTTTCCATCTCAAGTGGTCAAACTGAAACCGACACCACAATCCAGCCTTTTTAGGGGTATTGTTCCCTCTTCGGTTAAAAGATATTGTGATAACATATTGTCAATAAATTGTCTGGAAATGAATGGATTGTTACAGAATTGATGTATTGTGACTTGGTGGTTATTGAGGTTGCCACACAGCTTTTTCTGGCTGTTCCTACTTTGATGGTTCAGGTTGATATGGTAGTTAAGACCCAGCAGCTTCTTTCAATAACAGCTTAATAACTGCTGTCACCCAACAACTTTCTAAAACCTTTAAAAAAAAAAGGAGAAAAAAAAGGGGGGGGCGTTCATAATAAAATGCAAAATAACATATAATATTATTGAGCTTTATCTTTTGGGGGGGCATTTCTTTTTTTGCGCAATAATCCTCCTTGGTGAGTAATCCTCTCTGCTTTCTCCTCTGTCTGTATAACTTAATAAATGTTTGGCACAGAGGGGAACTGAGAAGAGTCCAGGCTTCTCCAGGTTTGTCAGCATAACGCTTGACATACATCCAGGCAAGAAAGTATCAAAGTAGTGAGTTAAGCATGGCAGTGGTCACAAGATATCATCATCAGATTCATGTCTGCAGGTTAACTGTCAAAGATGAGAAGTGCGGATGGAGAAAAGAAAGGAAAAGAGGAGTGGAGTGAACTGGTTGCTGTCATCTCCTCCCGTCCTCGGACACGAGTACCTGTCACTTCTCCTTTTCTTTCTCCTCCAACGCCATCTGTCTCTCCATCTCTCTCTCTCTCTCTGTATCTATGACTCTCTAAAGGAAGACTTTGTTTGCTGCAAGGCAAAGACTGCATTTCTGTCAGAAAACAACATTATTACAAGCAAATTTCCATTTTACCAGACAAGAAAAGCTGTAATGTTTGGCTCGTCTCACCAATTAACTAAGCTTATACTAATAGTTATTTTATACAGCGTTGTAAATCGCTTAATGTAGCCCATGTAGCATGTTTTTATAGGGGCTGAGAGCCTGAGATGGTTGAGAATGGGGTCAGCTAAGTATTCAGGTGTGGGGGGAGGCGTGGGTGAAATTGGACAAGAATCTTTATATCAACCATCACCCAAAACCTATAAGACCAGACACTACCCCTTCCGCTGCAGCCTGTCCTCTTCCTCTCTTTCTCTTGCTCCGCTGTGTCAGGAGTGATAAGACCGCGCTGCGTCGCAACGACTGACAAGCACCGACTAGCTGGTGGCAGGTGGGAAGTACAGCCCAGCATATGCTTCTGCTAAACCTTCCAAATCCACACCTCATCAAAATGCACCCCACCACCCCACCCACTCCCATTGCTCCCCTTTCAATTCCGCGGCTCTGGCCTCTCTGCCCGCTAGTGACACCTGTGGACAAAAAGTGACACGGTGCTTAATATTTCATGGGCAGTGCACAGTGGGGCGCGTAATCCAAAGTGAATTCCCTCTGAGCGCTTGCATTTACATGAAATCAAGTCACTCTGCATCAGTCACATCACCTGCACTGCCCCCCCCCTCCGAAAGGCCACCCCCAATATACACACACACAAAAGCAGACACACACACACACACACAAGTCCTGCAGCCAATAAGTGAGTGAAAGAGCACATGGGGGGGTTGCATCATTTATGAGGGTTAAGGCTAACAACATCAGAAACAAGCAAGTGTGTGAGCCAAAGAAGTTTCACCACTTTCCCTCCTTCCGTTCTTCTCTCTTCGTGCACCGTGATAACTAAATGGATGCTGTCAAATGTTTATGTGGCTGTGAGAAAATGCGCAGTTATTTAAGTTAAGTGTGTGTGTGTCTGCGTGTGTGTGTGGTTGTGCATGTTTGAGCTCATGTCTACTCCTCTTCTTCATTCTGCCAAACCAGGCGCTAAGGCATCTCACCGCTCAAACTGGGAATCTGCCACGACCGCACAGAGAAGTCAACCTGCACCACTGCTACCCCGGTCTAACCACTTTCTCCTCACTGCCAGCTCAAATGATGTCAATTAGCTGACAGGAGGGAAAAAAATGCATCATTTATTAATTGCTCTAAAAAACCCCAAAGAGAGACAGAGCTCAGCATAAATAAAGCACTTAAAAGCCGAGCCGCTGCTGAACACATTTGACAGGCTACGTTCGCTAATGAGTTGTGAATTCTGACAAGCCTCCAAATGCCGACTGTCACCGAGAACATCTTAGACCCCCCCCCCCCCGAAAAACACCCACCCTGAAGCTCGTCAATGACAAAAACAAATGAAAGAAAATAAGTTTCCTGTAGCCGAGAGCGAATTGAAATATTCTATTAAGCTGCAACAAATGAGCTATTAAACTGTCTTTAGTGGCAGAAAAGACGAGAAACTTGAAGGCATCAATGGCAGCTTTCCCTGGTGCTGGACAAACAGCCGCTGAAAGTAAAGAGCTCATTGAGCTCAGGGGTTCATTTTTGCAGCGCAGAAGGAGCAGTAATTTGCTCAGATACGTGTACACTCTCCTGACATACGTACTTCACCCACAAAGCCAACGTTTTATTATTTTCTCCAGAAATATCAGCCGTTCTTTACACTGCTACTAAAATGTACTCTGCAGGTTCATTTTGTGTGACAAAGACAGAGATACAAAAAAGACGTCCTCAAAATATCCTTCAAAAAGTGTCTGAGTCAAACGGAGGCTACGTCTACACAATATTCTGTCTGCCCAGGTTCTCATTCCTCGCATCAGAAGACCTGGTGGTCAGCAGGTGTGGAAGGTATCTACACAGGTCAGGCCCACGCAGGCGAATATGGACTGAAAAACAAGTTGAACTGATGAAGGATTTGAGGAAAACCACTGAAGTGAAATGACTTCTCAACCTTCTGCCTCAGACCTGGAAGTGAAGTTGTACATGAACACCACCACCACCACCTGCTCATCAGCTGCCTGCCTTCAATTAAAAAAAAAAAGAAAAAAAGAAAGAAAGAAAAAAAGAAATCTTATCACTCAGGAAATGTCCTGAAGACACGAGTCCAAAACCTTTAGAAGGAGAAAGCGGAATAAAAAACTATGACAATCATGTCTGGACACACTTTCTGAAAGTCAGAGAGTCCTTTCGGGCCACAGCTCATCTGTTGAGAGAGGCTGGTCTGGGAAGTTGGGACCTTCTGCTAAAACTTTGCGATTTATTCATGGGGCTCTCAGGAGAAACCTGTTTGTGTGTTTTTGAGTAAGTGTGTATGTATGTGTTTGTTTCATCTCTTCTCGCTCAAACGCTCTCACGCAGGGATCAGACCTCTCTGCCCTTGACTGGCCCAGCTCAGTGAAATTTCTCCCAGTTGGGCATTAATATTTGACGGAAACTCTCCTTTAAAAGCTCTTTCTAGTACAAAACTGTGGAAGTCGCAATCCCCTCTACGCTGCGCACCCCCCCCCCCCAAAAAAGTGCTCATGAACTGCTAATATCATGCACAACATTACAAAAAAGAAAGAACGATGCCTTTCAGAAAGGATGCAAGACAGCTTTCCCTCCTCAAAGCTCATGGCTAGTAGTAGCTCAATAGCATTAGTCTACAGTGAAGCTAAAGAATGGAAGTATTACACGTTTTATAACAAGTCTCATCGTACACCCGTTATCAGGATCTCTCACAAATCCATTGAGAGAATTTCTTTAAAATTTGCCACACTGGGACTCAAGTATGAAGTGACAAGGTTGGTTTTTTTTGGCAACCAATAGTTCGAAGTCAATGTCATGAAACGCATGAAATCTCAGGAATGCCTTGTGAGCATCTCTTCGATATACAGTACGGTCTTCCACTGGGACTTCAGGATGAATTGGAATAATGTGAACAGTCAAAGGCCACTCCCATCGTAAAAACAAACAACCACAACGCAATATTTCTAGGTCTTCCTTGCTCTAAGACCGCATATGTCTGGCCAGTATCCAGCTGTTTGGCGTGTGTGTGCATGTACCATTTAAGTTGTTCTCATTTTTATGATGAATCAGGAGCGGCAGGAAGAAGTGCGGTCTTAGGGGTGAGCCTTGCTCTTTCATCTTCTTCATCAGCTCTAAAGATAAATCTGCAAACAAAACACCGGAAAAAAAAAAAACCCGACCGTTATACATGTAGTTCAGATCCCTTTTCTACCACTGCAGAGATTTGATATCACATGCAGCTTAAAATCGTCATCACATCCCACCGTGTGTAAAGAGAAATAATGAATTAAGACATGCTGATGTCAAGTGTGAGCTGTACCTGTGTTCTTGGCCTCCAGAGCGCAGAACAAAGAGAAGGCGAGGGGTGCAGAGTGTTTCCCTGACTTCAGCAGCTCGTCGCAGAAGTAAATGATCTTCTCTACTGGCTGCAGCACACACACACACACACACACACACACACACACACACACACAAACAAAAATACATATATATTATATATATACACTAAAACTAATACTTAATGTAAACCAATGAGTGTTAGCGAACAGAAAAATCCTGCCGTGAAACTTTAAAAACTTCATTACAATCAGAGAAAATGAAAGTAAAACTGTACCAGGTTCATGTTGACGCAGTGTCGTAGGAAGAAGTTGCCGAGGTTGGACTCTGAGCGTACAATATTCGAATTGGCCATGGTTAAAGTGTTCATGATGGCGAAAGCTGAGTCTTCCTTGCCTGCAGTTATCAGCGTCAGACTGAAGTTCATCACATCTGGAAGGTGTGACAAACACAGATGTGGCTCTCATAAATGCTGAGTTGTTAGTATCAAACTCTTCAACCTTCACCAGTATAACATCAGCCTTACCTGATATTTAGCAAACCCCTAAACTCACTGATCACAAAGCAAAGTCCAATCTTTCAACCAGCCTCTTTTTTTTTTTTTAAACCAAACAAAAGTGCCCGAGTTCTGTGTAACTTCTGAATACTGCATCGCTGTGGTGGCGAAAGCGTGCGTTTGTACCTGAAATGTGACTAGTCTCAGCGGGCCTCAGGTGCTGCAACATATGTGGGACATGCTCCTCATGTCCAGACTTGGCCAGCGTAAAGATGACCGTCATTAGGTCTCTTTTCGTCAGATGGCAGTTGACACTCACTGCTTCCTCCAGAGTCTGATAGAGGGAGGAAGAGTAGTCGGTGAGGAAGAGGAGGGATGGGATGAAGCTGGCAAAAGATGGGTTGGAATGAAAGGTGATACGATGTGTACTGGCATCTCCAGGCCTCCACAACCACCTGAAGAACACACACACCTGTTTCAGGCTGTCCAGGTCTCCCCTCTCAGCGTAGGCCTTAAGCAGAGTTACATAAGTGTCAGGACCTGGTTTGATGCCTGCTCCTTCCATCACCAACAGGATGTTCTTAGCGCTCTGGATGTCACTATTTGGTGAAAATGTTAAAAAAAAATGAATTTCTAGAACTTTTTTTTTTCTTCCAAAGGATATTCATGCAATAACGTCACATGCCACGGGTGGACAAAAGAAAGTAGTGGTGCTCACCCTGCACGGGCATGTCCCAACAGCAGCGAGTTGAAAACAGCTTCATTGATGGGGAGATTATTGTCCTTCATCAAACCCAAGATGGTGCTGGAAACAAAAAATATCACAAAGGGTTTAACAAAAAAAAAAAAAAAAGGATGACGCAAAAGAATGTGCGTTTAGAAAACTATCGGAAGGAAGTGATGCAATACATCTAAAATTCTTGTTTTAAGAGAACAAGCACATCACAACACTTAAGAAATTCACTTCTGAGTAAGAAACAAAGCTATTTAATAAAACACTTAAGAGCAGAGGGATCCTCCTACAAGAGCATGAACATGTTTCTTTGCTGATGAAGGGACACAAAACACCAAGTTGGCTCACCTGGCCCCGTTGATGTCTCCATCCAGGCAGTAGGCTGTTACGAGCCTCTGGTAGGTAACCTGAGAACACAACGTACCAAAGTGCTTTAAATCAGTGGGGGTCTCATCCAAACAACAATGTTAGGAATTCTTAAGCAGGATAATCTTAAAAAAAACAATTTTTAAAATAAATTCAGGGAGGAAAAAGTTCAAAAAGTCCCTTTAATTGCAGCAACAATCAAATAATTGTCGTGCCTATTTCTACTCACGGTGTCAACTAGCATCCAGTGTGTAAACTGCATTTGATATGTTTTAAGATTTAAACTATTCTTGCATGTTTAGGCAAAAAACAATTTTATTTTCATGTGGCAGAGCTTTGAAGGAAAATTCTGACATTCACTCACACTCTGGTGTACACACAAACAGACAAAATGGCACAAGAGCAACTGTGAGATGGAAATGAAGCTTTGACAGCTCAAAGACTCCATTTCCCACAAGGCCAATGGGCACTAAGAACAGAGGCAAAAGCACAGTTCCATGCTCAGGGAGAAAGTGCTCGCTCGCAGGGCACCAAGAGATGCACATGAACCGTGATGTACTTACCTCGTCAGGCTGGATGTTGGCTGCATCCAGTTCAGCCAGGAACTCAATGGGAGAGAACCTAAACTCGTTCTGCAGGTAAACCTTCAGCAAGGCATTGTAATGGGTGATTTCATATTGCACACCTGGGGATGACAATGTGCAAATTTAGAGAACCTGCAGAAAAAAACGTTATGATTTCAAAAGCATATAAAGTAACTTCTGGAAACCAGGTAACACATCCATAGTTCAGTCCAAGTACCGAACCGTGCACAGCTGAGAAATGCCACATCCATCTTGCTCACACATTCTGATCACGGTTTGAGGTGGCAAATGTGTTAGTTGTTCACATCAGTGTGATCTCTTACCCAACTTCTTTAGCTCCGCCCAGAAATATTGAGCCAAATCATTGCGCTCCTTAAGGGTCTCCTCTGGCAGCAGGGAGCCGCAGCTATGCAGCAGCAGCAAGGCCTGTCTACTGCTGGGTTGACCTGTAAACACAGCAGCAGAAGGCAAGGATAGAGCAAAAAGATAAATTGATGATTCCAGTAACAGGGAATTCTCAGTTCACTACATGATGCTTACCAAACTGTTGGATATTCTTGAAGATGCGGAACAGCATGTTCTTGGTAACACGACCTGTCCTATTTAGAGCGCTGTCAAACTTGGCCATGGACCAGTCATATGTTTTAGACTGTACCTGCTGCAAACTGTCATTCTCGTTCGATTGCACTGTGGCAAAAGAGTAGTTCTGCACACATCCCGCCGTATAGGGCCACACTCGACTGAGGAAGACACAGTCACAACAGTTAGAAAAGCAGGGAACAGATGGACTGGATGAATGGAGTAAGAGGGGAGAGAATGTAAAAGACCTGGGTAGTGTGATCATTCAACAAGGGGGAGGATCGAGGGGGCAGTCACCTCTTTACATGAGTGAAGAAGCACATGCAAACGCAGCTCTTATGTATTAGCACAGGAAGTGCAGACTATCCAATGAATCCATATTCCAGTACTTGAGCAACACATGTCCTAGCTTCTCTGGGTGCTACACCAGGTCCTAGACTCTAGTTTGTCAAGAGCTGTGACTTTGAGAGTAAATCAGAGCTGAGGCCAATTTCCATTTTCTTCTTTCATAACTTCCAACAATAACATACCTGGTTACATTATACAATGCATTAAGATTAAATAGCAAGGCATTACAATATTCTTCATGAAGCATTTCACACTGCTGGCTAATCTATTATAAAGAACAACGTTAGCTCGATGCGACCAGTGTATATAAAAAAGGGCCTGATCGCTTTCACTTAGGCGATGTAATTTGTTAGAAAATCACTGTTAACTGATGTCATACAAGATGAAAAAACTGGATTTATAGTGAGGGAGATACATGTGCTGTTTGTCATTGAGCCTCAATGACACGCCTGGCTCACGCTCACGCGTGGTCCGTAGCTGCACCGGCTACCGGGATGCGTCCTACCTGACTGGGTTTTTAGAGGAGGTGAAGATCAACCGGGAACAAATTCCGGTCACCCCGCCGCCGAGAGCTCCGCTGTACAGACGACGGAGCGGCGGCCCGCTTCTGTTAGATCCTCTGACATGAACCAGGCCCGAAGGCAAACAGTTTACGAAACGGACAGATCTCAAGAGCGCAGCCATGTTGTGCGTCGTAACTGTGGAAGGACATCCGTAACACGTGACGGGTCAACGTAAAGTAACGCGAGAGTTCCTCTCAGACAGTTTGACCTTGTTAAATTGTCTCGTAAGCCCACATACATAAATAGAAAAAAACTATAACCGATTTTAATTTCATCTGTAATGCCAGTATAATTTACTTATACAAAATTCAAATAATAACCCTTTTTTTTTTTCCTCAAACGTAACAAATTTCACGACTGAACTCTTGGCATTGTAAGCAAAAGTCCAAGTAATACCAGTATTACACGAGTCCCAAAAGATAAGGAATTAAAGACCAACACCTTTTCAATTTTATTCATACTCTTCATTTATTCAAATGTATCCCACACAAGGTAATGTAATTAAAATGTGTGAAGGTGACTTATTTACTGTACCAAATGGAAAATTTCAAGAAACTTGGACTTATGCTGTCCGATGTCTGCCAACTACATGTATGTTTACATTCCTATTTGTAACTTGTCTACATGTACCAGTTTAAGCTCTTCTTTTTCTGATGTGTAATGAGGAACTATTAACGGAAACATGGACTGATGTTTTCTAAAATAATACCATGAAGGAGAAGATCATTTAGGTTTTAATATATTTTTATTAGATCATGAACTTTTTAAAAAAGCCATACAAACAAGAAAGACTGTTATCTCAGTTCTTGAATCAGTTTAATATTCTCTTTCTTCTTCCCCTTCTTTACGCTCTCCTCAACTACAGTCTTTATTTTATCCATGCTGGTTCTTGCACTCTGTCTTCTGCTGTGCTCGTCCCACAGCTGGATTGCAAGTGTACGTGTTTGGTGAGAATTATCCAGCACCCAGGCTTGGAAGAATTCACATTTCTTGCTTGCCAGGAAGTATTTCTGTCTCTTTTGGCCTTCCTGTCCTTCTTTAGGAAGCGCTGCTCTGGCTCGGGTCAGCGCTGAGCGGATATGACTCAAGGCTGCTAGGCAGTACCCTGTAGCATCTTTTCTGTCTCTGCCGGTCATGATGTGAGCCACAGCTTCAGTGGCCCTGGCTGAGGCTTCGGGATCGTCTTTGTCAAAGTAGCCTCCTCCTAAAATGAAAGTTTCTCCACCGTCTAAGGCCTCTTGGATGGAGTTGAAAACCCTTCCTGAGTTTAGAGCTTCAGATAATGCAAGAATCATGTCACAGAACTCAAACAATAGTGAGTTAGTGTCTCCATTCAACAGGCATAAGGTGAACGTATAGCAGTAAAGTGCATTGACCAAACTGTAGCATATCAGTGGAGATGGGTTTGTGCATAAGGAACTCAATTTTGGAATTTTTGCAGAAATCACAGGCACACCTGAAACTGTGAGTCCCTCATCTTTTCTTTTATCCTTTTTATTTTTGCCTTTCATCTTTCCCACTTTTGTGGCCTGATCCTGAACCACTTCATCAGATATCTCAGTTTGATTATCAACGCCCTGTGCAGCTTTTTCCTGTCTCCTCACCTCTTGTTCCAGCACCTCCACCAACACTCCCCCTACCTTCTCATGTTCTTCCCACCACGGTTCCCACAGGGGGACCAGCCCAGCCAGAGCTCCACCCTTCAACAGACTCACAAACTTCTCTTTCTCTTTGCTGTCCAAAAGATCCCACAGCTCCTCTTCTGAAAGTTTGTCAATATCAAGCCCTGCGAGACGGGATGCCAAGTCCACACTACCAGCATCCTCGGCCAGCGGCTCCTCATTGCTATCCTGTCTGCTTCCAAGCTCTTCCAGTTGTCTCAGGATAGCTTCAATCTTTGAGGAGCTCCCTTCTCCAGCCTGCTGAAACTCTGCTAATCTGGACAGTAGCTCTACAACCTGCACTCGCTCCTCTGCACCCCCATCCTCTCCTTCTTCAGTATCTTGAATAATACCTGCTTCTCTCAGCACACTTTCCATTCCTCCTTTTGCCATTTGTGCCTTTTGGTTGAGTCCTATGAGAATCTCCTGCATTTTCCTCCTCCCCTCAGTCTCAGTTTTTCCTATATCCTTCAACTCTCGAAGAACAGATTCTTTGTAAAACTCCTCAGAGCACACAGAGTGATCCTGGCTCTGATAGCAAGCCAAGCCACAGTAGTGCAGGTTGCATCGAGGACACGTGTAGCAGGCGGGTTTGTGTTTACACAACATGCAGACTGCACTCCTCCTGGGGGTCTCATCACCAGTAGCCTGGTCCTCCGTTGTCTTCGCTGGGGTGAGAAACTCCTCTTGACTAGAAGCTGCTTCTCTAGCAGGCAGCAGAATCCCATCTCTGGGGACTGCGCCTCCAGGCTCTTGGTCAGTCTCCCACTCCTCTTTAGGACCGATATCTGTCAGAAGGCTCCTCACAGACGGAGGAAGGCGCCGTCTAATTAACGGGTCCATGTGGCTTCAGCACGGAGCTCTAGAAAAGGAAGAAAAAGGTGCTTATCACAAGTTGGGACCAGGTACCCGAAGAACGGAGATGTACGCTAGCGTTAAAGGAGCTAGCGATGCTAACTACACACTGTAATATTGAATCCATCATCAACTGTAAAAACAATCTAAATAATCAATAGTGTTTTTTTGTGGAGAACGTTCAATACAGCAATCCATTTTTATCTTCATACTGTACTGAAAAGTTTGTACTCACATTCCAGTACTTGCAGTAACGTTCTACATGTGTTATTTCCGTGTCGGAGTTTGATGACGCGTCTTTAAAGCGACAGTGTTCTTTTTTTTCCCCAAATACTACCCTTAAACCATTTTGAAATGGCTAAATAAGTAGGTTTAATACACACTTTACAAAGGAAATTTATTGTTTTTGTGTTTTTAAAAAAATACTGATTAAATGATGGAATTGAAATACTGAATCAAACATTCAATATTTTGTAATGCTAAATAAGTAAAAGAAAAATAATTTAAAAAGATAATAAATTTGATGACAATTTTTTTTTTTTTGCATTGATCAGCATGAGTTAAAAAAAAAACCTCCAATCCACATCAATTAACTCTTTTAAATCCAGGTGTCTCTTGTAAAAAACATGGAAATCCTTTTATATTCAAAAAGCAATAAATAGTCATAGACCGTTATGTTAACTGCTGAACTCTTGAGGAAAAACAATATATTTCATGCTCCATGATGCTCACTTTCATATCATTTGTAATGACATTTCCAAAACCAATATATATATGTTATATATATATATAACAGATATATATATATATATATATATATATATATATATATATAAATATATATATATATATATATATATATATATATATATATATATATATATATATATATATATATATATACATATAAACGTGTGTGTGTGTGTGTGTGTGTGTGTGTGTGTGTGTGTGTGTGTGTGTGTGTTCTTACAAAATGAATGGCTATGGCCTCAAATTTCTGGCTATCAAGCTTGTGGAGTTGTAGTGTGTTATAGGCAGGATCAGGTGGGTCAGAGGTTCGCACTGTTGCCTCAGAGTTGCCCCCTGACTCAGCCAGACACCTTGAGGGGGTCAAGTTCTTCGGTTGAAGACATGCAGAAGACAAATTTCATCGAAAACTGTACATTTAGAGTAAATACTCCCTTCTTCCTACCAGAATGAGTCACTAGCTAGCAGAGAACCAGTTTAGCGGTATTTATTGTAGACAGCAGGTAGATGAGATGAAGGGTTTACAAGTGTGGGGAGATGTTGAGATGTAGAGCAGGAGCAGATGGTCCAGAGGAGAAAACAGGAGAATACATGTTAGGTAATACAAGCAAAGCTATTACATGAAGTCAGGACTGCAGGAAGCAACACCACTGATGATTAGTGGCAGCTGATAGTGCCCCCCCACCACCACCACCAACACCACCACCCCACCTTCCCCCGTGGCTGCAGCCTTGGAGGCGAGGGTGGAGGGTGTGACAATCCAAACATCTGTGCATGTCTCACTCTGACTTACTGTCTCTCATCTCACTTGCTGTCAATCTGTTTGTCTATGCATGTCTGTCTAGTTGTGTGCGTCTCTGGCTGTGCCGTGTGTCTACATCTCCCATGGGGCTGTTTGCTATGAGGTGATTGTCTCCTGCAGGGAGTCAAGCATGGTAAAGGTCACGCAGGTGGGGAGTTGTCAGATGGCCGTGCACCCCTTACTGGGCCAAAGGGCTCCCGTGCCGCCTGACAGAGCCTCTGGGGAAAGAGGGAGGAAGAGGGGGTCTAAGGTTGACGTGTGCCATGCTGTCTTGGCCCCGCCCCTAGCTGCTGTGCCAGCAGTCCTGGGTAGGGTGCTGCCTCCTCGTGTTTCCTGTCATCTTCCCAGGCATGTCCTGTGACATCTCAGTACCTCCAACACTGGATCCACTTTCTGACTGTTACACTGATGATAGTCATACACAATTTGTTACAAATGAACAAATGTAATAGCTCTGCCTTCTTTGGATGATTCTTTGAGAAGTTTTCTGCATTATGAGCCTTTTACCACAAGTTTTGGGGGTTAATGTATGACTTAGTTGACAGAATGGATACAGACGGGAAGTTGAGTTTAAAACATGTATCACCTTTGTCTGGATCTTTTTTTACCATGGAGTCACTGTTAGGTCCCATGAGGGTACACGCAATTTCGGCTTAACCCAGGGGGCCTAAACTTTTCAGCACAAGACCCCCACAAGAAAGGTGCCATGGACTTGTGTGTCCCTGAAGGCCGTTGAATTGTACAAACTACTCTCACATGCAGTAATAGGCTACTCCAAAGACAGGCTGAATTTTAACTGATTTGAAAATAAATATCTATTTTTATAGCAGTTATGATACTGTCTATCTTTAGAAATATTTAAAGAATTTTCACATCAGGCCCACCACAACCCCAACCTGATCTGTAATCCCCTGGTTTAACCATCAAAGAATATCTTCTTTCTTCACCAATAACACAGATTGGCCCTCACAAAGATAGGACACAAACACACACACGCACGCACGCACGCAGGCACGCACACGCACACACACACACACACACACACACACACACACACACACACACACACACACACACACACACACACAGTGATACTGCTAAGTAGACAGCCCCAGTCATGCCAAGGCTGCAGATGCCCAAAAGGCAGAGCCTGTTCCCAGTCACCTGTCAGCTGGTGATGAACAGAGGGCGTGTGTGTGTGTGTGTGTGTGTGTGTGTGTGTGTGTGTGTGTTTTGTGTGCGTGTGTGTTTCCTATCTTTGTGAGGGTGAAGGTAGTGTAGCAATTGAATAAAAGACACCTTTATTTGGAATTAAATTGTTCAGTAGATTTGGCACGTTTACAACACAATATAGTTTAACATAGGTCTTGCACTTTTTAATGCAGAAATGTGACTTTACGCATTAAAGGTGTCAGTGCTGCAGTGAGTGAGGTCAGTGAACAAATGTGTGAAAATGAAGCCAGTGTTGGTGTGTATCAAAGTTAGCTCATCTGAATCTGGACATAGCAACAACAATCCTCACCCTCTCTTCACTCCATATATCCTTTTTCATGAATGAACCCATGAATGTAAGCTCAGCTCCCCCAGCATGAAAGCATCAATGCACTCATTTAATAATTCATCTCCAGGATCTATTATTTACCTATTTTCTTCTCTTCACAGGAAGGCATCGCTGTGCCTGTGCGACCCCTGCCTCATCCTCCCTTTAACTGACAACCTTTGTCAGGTCACTCAATCCATATAAACAAATCATGGTTTCCTGTGTTCTTCCTTGATCTGCCTGGACCGGTAGATCTTTTTTAGTGAGTGTGAGTCGTGTGTGTGTGTGTGTGTGTGTGTGTGTCTGCTGGGTGCAGAGCAGCATGTGATGTGCTAAAACACAGGTAGATGGAGCAGTAGCCTCTCAGTGACCTAAAGCAGCTGTTGACAACAGTGACAGTAGAAACAAGCAGGAAGAAGAGAGGAACCTCCACAGCACTCTCGAAGTCAACTTTTTCACCTGCTCTGTGCACCCAGCCAGGTACCAAATAGGGGGTCTAGTATTTCAGCAGCAGCTTACACCATCAGTTTCATGTACCATTGCAGTTTTCTACACAAGCATTTTCATGGACTGTTTTTTTTTTAACATCCTGATTTCAGACTTAATGCAGCCATAAATTTCTCTTCCCGTTTCCTTTTTTTTTCTCTGACTCACAGCTTGTCATAATGTGTGATTACAGTTCAAAGCTATTGTGATCAAATTGCGCGATCAAGTTTTTCTCTCTTAATTCAAATATTTGCAGCTCTTGGCTGTATTCTTCTAGCCCACTTTTGAGTTCATTGAAGCACATTTTGATCTCAGCATTAAAGTCTTCATGAAGTCATCGTTGATTTCAGGGTATTGCATTGGAAATAGAATAACGTCTACACATTAAGACTGGTTCTCTCCCAGCCTCAGGATATGTACTGATTCAACAATAACCATTTTAATAATCAGAATATATTCAGAAAGCTCCCCAGATAAAATCAAGTTTACAAAAAAAAAATCACAATACCAATATTATTTTGGTGATTTATATTTTTTACACCCATAATCATAAACAACAGATATGATGAGTGATCAAGACACAGGGTAAATACTGACCAAAATATATGAAAATAATGTGTTTGCAAACTGTGGGAAACTGTTTTATGGCACAAAAGAGAAGCTACTGTTTGTACCAACTTAAAGCTTGTAGAGTTTTTGCAATAAATTATACGAAAAAATACAAGTACTTGCGACATGTTATAGAAATAGAGTTGATAGATATACTGCAACACAGCTATTAAACATTTTCATTCACTTAGCAGTTATCTGTGTTTCTACTTTTGTTCATAACAAGCCAGACCTCTTTGATTTTTCTCATGCCGGCTTCCTGTGAGACATCCGTTCTCTCTGCGCTTCTCCATCACTGCATTCCCGCAGGAGCAAACCTGAGACTGGCTGTATATCTGTGTATCACCCACCTCCTGCTGTCTAACCTCCAGCCACGCCTCTCTCCATCCCCACGAGAGGGAGCAGCCGATCAAGAAAAGGGGAGGGATGGTGGAAGGAGAGAAAGGAGCCAAAGAGAGAGACGTGTGTCTGTGTCCCAAAGGATTGCTCTCTGTCTGTCTAAATCAGGAAGTGAGAATGTGATGGCAGGAGAGAGCGAGCAGAGACATCTCTTCAGTGTCTGTGTGTGCTGCTTTGTGTGTTTGCGTGGACCTTGTTGAACTGAGGTGTCATATATGTGAAGATCACAGCTTCACGCTAGTGGCAACCAGGGATGACGCTCTAAATCACTGAAATGCCAGAGACAACTGTGCCGTGATATGTTGTGTGTGTGTGTGTGTGTGTGTGTGTGTGTGTGTGTGTGTGTGTGTGTGTGTGTGTACCTTTTGGGATCTCTGATGGAAATTAAATCCACTTTTACAGTCTAAAAGAAAGTGCTAATGTTATTGAGTATGTCACCTTGCGAAAGAAGAAAAAAATAAAAAGAAGTGTCTCGTCAAAATCCTCACACTAGATGTTATATGATGCAATGCAGCCACACACACACACACACACACACACACACACACACAAATGCACCTAACGACATTCCGATCTCTCCCTCATTTTCTCTGTGGATGAATAATTAGGTAGACACAGAGCTGTCTCTCTGTTTCCCCTCACACACACACACAGATACATGAATGTAGGCCAGCTCACTGTCGGCTTCACTTCCCTCAACAACACACTAGCCGTTGTCTCCTCTTGTTTATCAACCTCCATCTATCTCTTGTTACCTCTATCTATCTTTAACTTTCTCTTACATGAGGTGTGAGTCATGAGGAAATGTCTTGGAGATCAACATGGAAACTGTTCCTGGGATCAGGCAGACACACGCGCAGGCGTGTACATTCTCTCTCTCTCTCTCTCTCTCTCTCTCTCTCTCTCTCTCACACACACACACACACATACGCACACATACACATGCACACACACACACACACACACACACACACACACACACACACACACACACACACACACTATGGTGTTGGTATAGTTAAAGTCACATCATTATATCCGCATTAGTGGGGAGAAGCCTTCACGCTCCAACACCTACACATCTTCACTGCGTGTTGTCTTCGGTGTCGGATGTTTGTTCATGTGCTGTGCATCCTTGTCTAGTCTTTGTTGACAGACCATGCTCAGAACATAGATGGCAGCATAAAATGTAATCTATGATAAATCTACGATTCTACATCTAGAAAAATGTTGGAGATCTTTTAAAATGAAGGGCACAAAGGAGCAAACGAGTCCTGTTTTTAGTTCGATTTGGCAGAGCAGAGTTGGATGTAAAACCTGTTTGTGTTTTCTTTGTGGAAAACAAGAACCAGTCCTCTTACCATACCAATCACATTTTTGAATTTTGCATGAATGAGTCAGAAGCAATCAGCACCAAAATTGTCATTAACTGAAGATAAATTGATCTCAAAATAAGTCAATAATTAAGACTGTGGTATGTGCAGTACCAGTTTCGATCAACCCTCCAAGCAAAATGACCCCAGCGCCTGTCAAATAAATGTCAAATGTGTCAGTTGTATGATATCATCTGTAAATCATGTGCATTGCTCTCTTCCATTTACTTGTAAGAATGGTAGCAAACCATCCAGCAACTTTTCCAGTAGTACTTCGTTTCAGGCCCTTTCAAAGTGACATTTAGAATTTTCAAAAAGGGATACAGAGGTGGAACCGCGTTGAAAATGCGCAGTGTTACTGAGTAAGAGTGAGAAGCTCAAACTTCTACATGGAGACAAAGAAACCACAATACAATAATCCTGATGAGCTGCAGCTGAAAAACACATTGGCATGTCGCACCAAAGATGTTGCCTTCCTCTGCGACACGGTCATCTGATCTTTCATTCCCGTTACATCAAGCTGAACCAGTCGAACAATTCATGTACAGCATCACGACGCTGAGTGAAGTCATTTTTCTCATCAAAGCTATATGGAATCAAACCATAACAAAAGTTATTCAAGGGCATGTCTTCGGTAAAAAGTGTTCTTTACAGAAATCCAACATGGGCCAACACTGTGTACAGTTTCGAGTCAATACTTCCATGCAGGTCCTTACAGTTTAAATTATAGTGTCCTTATGAATTCATGAAGTAGTTTAATACAGGGAACAGGTGGCAAACAATTCATTTTAATGTCATAAATGGAAAGAAAAGCTCACGATGCAAATGCATGCACACCTGAGGCGAGGTACGGCAACACAATAGAGTAACTGCCAAATATTGAGTAGGGACAGGAGAGCTCTCGGCATTTTCGGCATAGACATAATCACACACTCTTACTGTGTTAGTGTTAGCTAGAAAAGGTTGTATGTTAGTGTGTTTGACAGCGCTCGGACCCTGGCTGTGATGTTGACACTAGTAGATCAGGACACATCACCTCTGCTTTGGGAAAAGGCCTACAGTGAGTCTGCCCCAAAGCACAGCACGGGGTTGTCTGCATCTGTATTTTTATTGTTTTTGGTGTTGTTGTTTCACAAAATGACAAGGGGGTAATTATTAATCTGAGTATTCTACAGTAGCTATCAATAATTTCAACAGAGCTCCTTCACGGATGCAAGGAAAGGCAACAAAATGAGCACATTGTTGATATATTAAGTCAAAAACACCTCTTTAGAACCTTCTCTTGCTCTAATCTAAATTATCGTTATTCTCACATTTTATGTCCAGATACCCACAAATTGTTGCCGTGCCAAATCCAGCGGACTGAATGAATGAAAGAGGACGTGCATGAAAACAAGTGTATCAGAGAATAATCCGATGCTGATGTCAACAGCACGCCTGTCATCACCGGATGAGACACAGGCCCGCTCAACCGTGACATGCAACGAGTACAGGAAAAGAAGGAGAGGCCAATAAAACGATATGGAGCAAACAAAAGCACAAAATAAGTCATACATCTGCCTCATTGTTTTCTGTCTCGTTAATCTTTGTGGGATGACTGTGTGTGTGTGTGTGTGTGTGTGTGTGTGTGTGTGTGTGTGTGTGTGTGTGTGTGTGTGTGCATGCGTGTGTATGTGCGTGTTTGTGCGTGGGTGGTTGTGATTGTTTGTTTGTTTGAGCACATATGTATGGAGTCCAGAGTTTTTGATTTATGGGGTGTGGAATGTCAGGCATGTCTTGTCACATTAAGGAGCCATGAAGAGGAAGCTGCCTGCCCCTGCGCTCTGATGGAGGCACTGCAACAATGGATACTGTGCTCACACCACCCCTCAATGCTCCCAATACCCCAAAGACCTTCAGTTAGAGCATCTGTCTGTCCTCGGAGGGAAGAACTGACAGGTCTGTAAGAGGGTGCATCCTCTTTACTCTGTACAGTGTGAGGACATCTCTGCTGGAGCCGAGTACATTATCTTGTAACGTACCCAGAATCTTACGGGAAGGACAAGATATGGAGATTCGGAGGATGTTTATTTTTCGGTAAACTCTAAGAGAACTTTCAGGATGTCCTGGGAATGTTTGTGATTTTTTTTTTTTTTTAGGGGAATTTACAGGACATTCCCTCCAGGTTTTCTATAGAAAATTCCTCTCAGAGAGTGATACAAGACCACATTTAAAAAGAAACAAAAATGAGATTATTGTTAGCTAAAGGTTACTGAAATGTTGATGTAGTTTCTGCAAATATTCTGGGAACATGTTAAGACCTCAAGGTTTGTTGGGTTTTTTTAAACCTTCCCCTAAACTTTCCCCGAACATCCTGAATGGAGGATTTTAAAGAACAGTTTGAAATCTGCATGATTTCTGAAATCACTCCGGGAATTCAAGATATGAGCTGGCAAACTTCTTCATTTCAAAAAGTCTCAACTGTGAAATTTTCATACGAACCACAGAGAATCATAGGGGAACATTTTCTTTTCATACCAAGAAATCATCTGTGTAATGTTGCAGTGTGACCACAAAAGAAAGGTTCTCTTAAAGTCATACAGGGACCATCCCTTCTAAATGGGAAATAACTGGGTGTTCTGTGTAGCAGCTCACGCCAGGTCCGTTGAGAATGCATAGAAGTGTAGACAAGCTTTGTAGCTCAGTCTTTTGTAGTTTGATGAACATTGACCTTCTTCTCACATTTCTGAGACAATTTTCTGTACTTTCAGTCTTCATTCTTTCCTCTGTGTATCATTCTTTCTCCGTCCCTCATCTCACATCAACCACCTCCTCATTTGCTCCCTCCCTCTACCCTTCCCCTTTCACCTGACCTTTGACATCCGCCCATCCATCCACCAGCCCTTTGGTGTCTTGTCCATCTCTGTATCTGTCTCCTGTCAAGCCTGCAGTCACACTATCCTAACCTCTGTTTTATCCTCAAACCCCTCCATCCTCGGGCTTTTTGGCTGTAGGAAGATGTAGCAGGTTTGTCAGTGGCAAAGCTGCCATTCACTCTGTATGAATGTGCATGTGTGCGTGCATGCATGCATGTGTGTGTGTGTGTTTTTTGAGGAAAGGGATGTGAAGGGAGCTGTCATGCTGTCTCAGGATCATATGCTGGCTGTCAGACATGTTGTAAAGTAACTGACATCCAACACCCCCAAAACACACACACACATGCACACACCGTTGCTTTCCCGTCAGAGGGGACATCATATTGACTCACATTCATTTCCTGAATTACCTTTACCCTGCTCTACACTCGCAAAGATGTGATTTGAAATTGATTTAACTTTATTTCGCTGTACATGTTTTCAATCTGAAACCTCAATGCAACCGAAATGTACAGCTACTTCAGTGAGCATATAAATCTATTCATCTGGAACTCTGCAAATATGGTGATGGACTGAAAAGCATGCCATTATTTTTGATGTAGATACAGCAGAGTTGAAAACAAACAAACAAATAAAAACAAACATCATAAGTGTCCTTGAGTTTGAGCAAGGCAACTCTGTCACGCAGCTGCGGGGTTGCTGACCCCGCTGTGTAATCTCAGTTGACAGGGGTCAATCAAAGAGAAGAGTTCCCTCAAGTGTAGAATTATTATTATTCATGCACGTCCCATTGTTTATGTCAATCAGTCAGTCAGTTTTGGTGTTTTACTTGACCTCTACGGTCATCTCTCCGCTTGCTTCCTGCCTGTTCTTCTCACAGCATGTGTGTTGGAATGCATCTTTCTGTGAATTTGGAGAACTCAAGCACATGTGTTACTGTCTGCTTATTGATGTGTGTGTGTATGTGTGTGTGTGTGTGTGTGTGTGTGTGTGTGTGTATGTGTTATTTGTTGTCTCAAGAGGTGAAAGGCTTATCACTTTAGTACCCAGCCTGTTCAGGTGAGTAAAACATTCACACACTGCCAGACAGTCTGTTGATCACACACACACACACTCTTCTCTTCTCTTCTCTTCTCTTGTTACTTGCAGGTGGGTATGTTTCCGATGTCCAGCGAGACAGGGGAGGTGGGCAGGTCTCCATTGGCCACAGTGCAGCTGTCGTTTCAGGTTAGCTCAGGCAAGAGGTGGCTGAGGAGGAGGTGGAGAGGGATGAATAAGTGAAGAGGCTGCAGACTGGACTCATGTTAAATGTAGAAAGGCTAACGGACCAGACGGCTGTTGAGCTTTGTGTGTGTGTGTGTGTGTGTGTGTGTGTGTGTGTGTGTGTGTGTGTGTGTGTGTGTGTGAGTGTGAGTGAGAGAGAGAGAGAATGAATGTGAATGTGAATATGATTCTACATGCACACATGAGCACTACAGAGGACCTGCTGCCTGTCCCATTGAGATTCCAATTAGCACACACCACTAGAGCAGGACACACACACAGACACACATATTCAACACATACACACACACACACACACACACACAGGACCCTAGAGAGAGGCCTCAAACCTGCCTGTCAGCTGCTGTTAGATCACACTGCACTGGGCCACACCACAACACACATGGACACACTCTTGAATACAAAGTTATGCTTAGATTAAGATCACAGCGATAACAGCCAGTTATATATTTAGATAAATAAAACTGACACTGAACGGCTGAATCAAATTCAGATTATCGGATGTACATATAAAATTTTAGGAAGGTTTTGAAAAGTTTAACAGATATTTAACTTTGGTTTCAGTGCATATGAAAGCGAAATACACATGGTGAGGTGATAAATGTGTGTGAGAAAATCAGCAGAAATAAAGTGGACTGATGTTACCATGAGCCTTAACCCACAAAGTGACCTCTATGACCTCATGTGACCTTGTGAAGTTACTACCTGTGAAACCAGCCGACTCACAATGTGAAAAAGTGAGGATGAGCCAAAATCATCATAATTTCCTGTCACATCGTATCGAAGCACCAGAGATCAGCATCTAGCCATTTTATCGTGTGTGTGCGTGTGCGTGTGCGTGTGTAATCCAAAGTTATTGTCTCCTCTCTACAAAGATTTGGGTGACAACACAAACACAACAAGCGTCTCTTCCTGAGACTATACAAATGTCTAATGACGTCTGCAAGTCGCTTTGCAAAAGTTCTTCCTCAAACACCACGTTTCAGTTGACATGAACTAAATTTCTTCTCTGATTCTTCTGTGGCTCAAACAGGCCGTAAACCTCTGGTAGGGTCTAGGGGCTGGCATTGATGTGCATTTACACAAACACACTTCAGCAAGGGGATTTCTCCCTGAGATTAGTTTTAGAGGTGACACACAAGTTACCTACAAAAACAAAACAGCAAATTATTTCTGCAAGACAGCTTTATCCCTCAGTCCAAAATCACCATCTCAGGAGTCCATGCATCATTTTCTTGGGCTACAGAGCCACCGCCCTTTCCTCAAGCCCTCCATTTCAAGTGCATCTTTCCATAAAGCATGGCAAATTTACCTGGGTGTGTTCCCTTGGGTGACATTGACGTGACACCACAAGCTAAGGGCCAAGCAGACAGAGGATGCGTTGGGACAGAAGATGAAGATGAGGCAGAAGCAGAAGCAGAGATGGTGGCCTTCTCTCTGCCTGCTCATGGAGAAGATCGCCCTTGCTCTTTTAAATGATTTCTTCCAGCTGATCTCTTCTCCCAATATCAATCAAGAAGAGATCAACCAGAGAGAATGAAGACTGCATGTATACCCAGAGTTCCCTGGGTTACTTTGGCACACACTGTAAATCAATCGGCTTATTGCCATTTCACTGGCCATTCAGGTTGGTCTTGTCACTGGGTGCTGAGCACTGGCTAAGCAGCAGTCCTACAGTGGATATAATGTGCTTTTGTAAGGCAGTTGGTTGAAATCCACCTCAGTGCAAATGGAGAGATAACAAATGATTCGAAATAACCGTATGTAGCGCATATAGCTCTCCATAAGGATGTCCTTAAAGAATTGCAACACCATATCAAATGCTGTAGAAAGGAAAGTACATTTCCTCTGAAGAGGAATACCTTGAAGACACAATGGTGACGTGTAATAGCCAAGAAATTTGAAGCTCCTCTATCCACTTATTTCCAGCAAAATCATATATTCCCTCAGACTTCATCAAACATCTAATATCAGAAGAGCTTGACAATGTGTTAATAGCTAGTTTTTCCCAATTGCTGAAACACATTTCTTGAAACCCCCCCCACCCATTTTCTCAAAACCTTCAGCACAAATCTAAAATTTCAAACTGCAATCACAAAACACCAGACTTTTCCATCAAAAATCCAACCGTCACCTCAAAACCAGCTATCCTGTGTTCTGATCGTACGCCACAGCAAGCAAAGCTATATTTACCACACAGCATTCGTTAGACATTACATAATTATTCAGGACACAGCATCCAGGGCATGCAGTTAACAGAAAATGTTTATTGTAAATGCATTTGGTATGAATTGTAATAGGCATAGTGATATATACACTCAGTCCTGTCATAGCAAACACTAAATGAAAAGCACATTACCGCACAAAGTCACTGAGATTCATTCGCCAATATAATGTCATTGAGTGCATCCTGCCAGAGAACCTCACCCATGCAATAATTTCTTTTGCCAGGCAACAGGAGGAAAAAAACCCTTGTGTGCCAAACTCAGCTTTGACAAGACTCCACAGTTGCATCATCACAAGCCTGTTGAACTGCCTGCAATAAAGTTTCCCAGGTGTAGGGCTGTTGGTCATAGAGCCTCCTCTGCCACGCAGAGAAACACTTGGCTTCAGGAAGGGGCTGTGAGGTGGAGGGAAACCTTTATGATCGCTGGTTGTTGGTGAACAGCTGTTAAAGTAGCAAGGACACGAACAATGTTTGACAGAGACACTGTTGATTCCATCATAGTTGACATTGTCTTCATTCACACTCTTCTGGATTTCATGGAGTCGGTCAGCATTATTTTGAAGGGACCTTATCAGCAATGAGTGCTTCTTGTTGTTGGGAGAAAAGGGAAGTCCTTCTGCCTTCATTTGGTTGTCTTTCAATTCAACAAAGAGGAAAAATGCACTTCAAAACATATCGCCAGGATGAATAGTATTGTTATGAACATTATACATACAGTATAGTATACTGTATGTATAATGTTGTAAGAAACAATTACCAATTCTCTCCTCTGAACGTCCTTATGATGCTGGCTTCATAAGTTGTCGTTGTCATCCCATGAACGAGGACTCGTGTACAATAGTTGTCCATATGGCATCAGTAATGATTGGTCTTGGTCTTCCTCACCTTTCCTCCTCCTCATCCACCACCCCTCCCATGAACTCTTCCTTCTCTACTTCTGTATGTTTCTGTCCATTGTAGATGGATGCACATGTGCCACCTGTGCACGCTGAACTGACGAGAGTCTGATCACATCATTAGAAACATATGTGTTCAATTTTGAGTCGTGTGTAAAAGATGGCAGCTGTGTTGGAATTGTGACATTTTGCTGCCATTGTTCCAAATTTTGCAACAGTGTGAAATGTGGTAAAGTCACTGCGGATGTGTTAAAGGTTTAGCAAAAAAGAGCGGCTGAGTTTTGCAAATTGTGTCTAAGTACCTGAACAATGTTTAAAGTTTAGTCAAAACAGTTTTTATTTGAAAAAATAGTTTAGGCCACTGAGAATTTGGTTCTGAATACGGAGTTTAGCCTTTTCAGCAAAAAAAAAAACCGGATTATCCCTGTCTTTTTATCCTTTCTCCTAAAAAAAATGTGGCAGCAGTACCATTACTTACCACTAGATGGAAGTGTGATACTACCGATCATTCACGTTCGTCTCTGACCCAAACGGGTGTACTGACACCGGGTTCTATTTGACCAAGTATTTCTACAGCAGGACGTTGAAAACAACCACTGTAACACAATCAACTCTTACAGCACCGCATCATATTCAATATCTTCAGAGGCTTTTCTGACAAATGCATCCCACCTGACATTCAGAGCAGAAGACATCTGATTATGAATCACTGACTGGTAAATGATAAGAAGAGCTGTTCTTTTTAAGCTCAAAGATGCTTTTCAAGCAGGGAGACCAGTGCTGTAAACTAATTTGCCATTAGGCCTTGGTCACAGTTTTCATGAACCCAAGCTCCAGTATGTGGCTGGGTGCATTGTGATATGAGTTCTGTCATGAGGTGTGGTAGAAAGGCACAATTTATGCGGTTTACCAGCATGTACTATAATATAATGCAGCTCTCTTACGTAGGGTTGGTTTTGTAAGTAGCAACACATGGCAAAAAACACAGCCCCCCTTAACCTCAATACACTACCCATGTACACACATGTTGTTCCTCTGACACACTAAAAGTAGTGTATTCCAGCATATGTCTACTACATGAGGCACGTGATTAGACGGTTTGTGTATGACTTTCTCTTTGTACGTGTGTGTGTGTTTTTCTACGTGTGTGAGATTTATTCCTGATGTAACATATGCTTGGAAAACACATGTGCCAGCAAGTGTTGGGCATGCATGTGAATGACATATGTCTACACATTGCCTAGTATGTTTATGCAATGTGTGTGTGTGTGTGTGTGTGTGTGTGTGTGTGTGTGTGTGTGTGTGTGTGTGTGTGTGGTAATAATCCGCACTGGGCAGCTGCGCTCATTTGTATTCAACCCCAAGGCCCTTCTAGGCCATCCCGTTGATTAGGGATCAGAGACAGAGAAAGAGAGAGAGATAGACAAGAAGGGAGGGAAATGGTGGAGAGTGAGGAAAAGAGGGAAAAGAGAGATAGAGAGAGACAGAGACAAAGCGAGAGAGACAAAGCAAGAGAGGTTCTCTCCCATTTAGTAAACAGTTGGTTAATGACTCTAATCCCATTAAGAATGGGGAGCAGCTTGCCCCCTCATAACACGCAGATATGGATGTGTGTGTGTAGTTGATTTGTACACACTCTCTTTTTCCCACATGTACCCTGGAAATTAAATGGATTTGTGCTCATATATGTTAAAGAGGCTGGGAGAGCAAACTTATGAAAATGACATGTAAATGAAATGAGCGCTGTATATTTTCCGGCACGATTTGCCAACAATTATTGTTTTGACCTGCCTCCTCAGTTGACAAAAGAAACCTCCCTGTGAGGAGCAGGAAATCAGCTTTTCAAGTGCTCTTGTGTTTGAAGAGTGGAGGGCAAGGCAAGGCGTGATTGCTGCACTCCGCAGAAAGGCTCAGACATGGGGTGATTTCATAGAGGCAGAGAAAAAAAAAAAAGCAGCGGAAGCCACGACTAGCTGTGTGTTTCTCCTTCACAGATAATAAACAAATAGGCAGCACTTAACTCGGCTATTTAACTTACATTGATCTATGACCAAGAAATATAATAGGGAAGTAAACACAAACATCTTCAGTGTTATAACTAGCTGATTAAAAAGAATCAGCACAGCAGTTTGAGAAAACAATCAAACGGTAGGTGCATGTTTTTCACCTCATTCATTTAATATGCTGATAGCAGAATAAACAACCAAGTCTCTCTCTCTCTCTCTCTCTCTCTCTCTCTCTCTCTCTCTCTCTCTCTCATTCAGTGTCACAGTACCAGGGCCAAAAGTGCCTTGAGTTGATGAAAACTGACTTCTTAAATGCAGAAGAAGCCAGCCACGTATATCTGGCTTGACTCTAACTGCGAATAATTTGTGTCTTCTCTATATAGCTGAATGCTGAATGACGCCACAACCACGTTGACATGAGCAACAAACAAAGACGACGACAACAACAACAACAACAACAACAACACCAAAAAACTCCCACATTTTTCAGTTCAGTTCAGCCATGAACAAGCGCAAGAGTTTGTTTAACTGAATGTGCCAGCTGGTCGTATTTACTCCTTTTGTGACCGAGCGTCCACTAGGTGGTGCTACAGAACACACACGTAATAAATGTCTATATCGTGAAGACATCTGAGTAATTCTGTAATAATTCTGATACAAGTTTTAAATCTTATTGACTTAGATTCAGCCGGTAGATGTCTTCAGGCTGGGTCTCTTGTCAAAGTCGTGAAAATGTGGAGTTGAGACACAACAATTTTGTGTTCCACTGTATGGCGAGGCTGTGAGTGTGAATGGTTGTTCGTCTCTCTATGTTGGCCCTGCGATGGACTGGCGACCTGTCCAGGGTGTACCCCGCCTCTCGCCCGTTGACGCTGGGATAGGCTCCAGCCCCCCCGCGACCCTTAATGTGTAGGAATAAGTGGAAGATGACGATGGATGGATGGATGTATGGATGGATGGTGAGGTATAAAATCAGGCAAATCGCCATGGAAACACTAGCAAACAACATGGAAACTCAGTTATCCAGTTCTTCCGGCATTTTACACCAAATCTGAGATGGATCCGGTCGACCCAAGACGAGGAGTTTGTCACCATGAAAAAAAGGACACGTCCCGATTCCACCGGGTGACATTGTAGTTAGCCTACCCTCAAAGTGGCCTATACTGCTTCCCTCCAGCACGTTTGGTGAAAATCAGCTTCAAGGCTTTTATGTATTCCTGTTGACAGCCAAAAGAAACAGACAGATGGATGCCACTGACAACATTATCTCAGGGGTAGAGGTAATACACAGTAGAAATACTTGGTGAGAACTGATAATCAGTGCATAATAAGCACATAATCAGCTGTTACAACAGCAGCGGATAAAATCAACACAGTTTTCAGGCTGGTAAAAGAACAGCTTGCTTTACTGAACACTTGCTGGAAAATGGGCACTGATTTAGCATCGCAGTTAATGATAAAACTCAATTATGGCACGTCAGTGAGCGGGTAGGAACACGCCTGACCCACCACTAATATTAATTTAAATCACATGGAATTCTATGTCAGATGAGGAAATTTGACCAGAGTCCAGTCAAGCAGAAGGGCCTCGGTGGTGGTGGGGGGGCAGGTTTACATATGGTGGGGTTGTTTTACAATGCAGAGGGACTGACTATAGTCGTCTAATTTACCTGTGTGTGTGTGTGTGTGTGTGTGTGTGTGTGTGTGTGTGTGTGTGTGTGTGTGTGTGTGTGTGTGATTTGTGTGTTGTGCAGAGACTTATTTGATGTTCAATTGTGGCATGAAAAACAGCCTCCTGTACATTTTTGTTCTAGTCATGCTCCAAAGTGTAATCTTAACAGTCAGGGAGAAAGTTTACCACTTCACTTACATATGAAATGATTACATACATTATTGATGGTATACCTTAAGTGTTCCAAACAAATGTTTAAATGCAGAGACACAAAGGCGCCAACATGATGACATACTCTAGTGCTCAACATACTGTACTTCATATGTTGAAAGTACACTGGGCATTTTAAAAGTGAAAATACTGAAACATTGCAGTTGCCTGCTGGTAGAAAGCAGACAGTTAATGCCTGCTGGCTCCAAAGGTGAGTAGAGGTATGACGACATGCTGGCGCTTGGATCAAGCTGAGAGACAGCTGTTTCTTTGATATGTTGTTCAAGTTACCAGCCTGTTTATGGATCACACTGGTGCGTTTGTTTTCAAGTTATGGAGTAGTTGAAGAAGAACATAGTGCCCTTTGAAGGGAAAAGCAGTGGGTCAGTCATTGATAGAGCCCAGGGAACATCAGCTGAGCAGGAAATGGAAATTATCATCACAGTGGAATCATTTCTGTCAACTCATCTTCTCACAGACGTCCACTTACGCCCCAGCAGATGAAAACCCAGCAAGAATCCTCAGAAGAAATCTTCATCCGTTTTCCATTGCTTCCCCAAGGGGCACCGGGCCAAGTATAGCCCAGATGTACATCAACCATCCAAGCCCTTTCCTACAGTGTGATGGATGGATCAATCCATTGCAGAATCATGGAACTGGAAATGGAATGCAGCATTATTAATTAATGTTGTCAAATACACATACAACAAGAGCCTAAACCGCAGAGATGTCCTGAGCTCAGGGTTATGGGTTTGATCCTATTACGACATGTCAAAGACACAACTTTGTTCTCAAAATATAGATTGTCGTCTAGGCTCTAAATAAGACAACATACTGCATTTTTAAACCCATTTTCAAACGTGCCTGCACTGAAACATACAGAGGGCAATGTTAAGATATTAGGATTTAGAAAGTGAGTTGTTCTAATATTTTGTTGCTTAACAGAAAAAAACAACAACAGTTGAAATGAATAAAATCAAATAAATCAATACAGGAGTAGACAGAGACATGAGTCCAGAGGCAGTTCTTGTCCATGCTGAAAGAAGTAGATAAATTACAAATGAAGACTTGGAGATTACTGACTGGTAGGCAAAAATAACTGATTCATTTCAGCCTTTCTCCTTAACCCCATGTGTGGATTTACCTTTTAAATGGAAGGGAGTAATTCGTTTAGGGTTAGTTCAGTCAGCCAGCAATTAAAAGAAGACCCCATATGTTGTTGATTTCCTTTTTGTAATAATAGTGATGGAGGCAGATGATTGTTACTTCCTGGATAATCATGACCTGAGATGCTCTGTTGGTTGCATTTGGTCAGATTTTTGCTCGTTAGACCCATAATTGCTCGTCTACAGTGAAAAGTGTTCTGGATGCATGAAAAGATAAAGATTTCAAACTGTAAAGTTGATCGTCTCATTTATCCATCCATCTATCTATTTTCTGTTCCGCCTATCTGTTAAGTGTTGCGGGCTGGAGCCTATCCCAGCTGACATTGGGCCAGACGCAGAGTTCATCCTGGACGAGTCGCCAGTCCGTCGCAAGGCCATCAGGAGCAATTAGGGGTTCAGTATCTTGCTCAAGGATACGTCAACATGGTCACCGGGGGAAGTGAGCATCGAACAAGTGACCATTAGGTTGCTAGATGGCCACGCTACCTCGGGGCCATACGGCCCCCTGATCTTCTCATTTGTTCACACATTAACCAAAATCTATTTTAAATTAAATATATAAAATGCTTGTAATGGCCAAACATGTAATTAAATAGTTACATTTTCTTAAATTGATTGACAGCCCCAGAAATTACTTATAATTTCAAACCATTTTAACATTAAGGAATGTCTGCAAATTAGTCTACATGATGGCCGTCTAAAACAGCTAATAATCTAGAATCCTAATTCATAAAAATATAAGTGTCAAGAAAAACTTTGAATGCATGTCTTCTTCTCTGATTTCTACTGTTTACAGTCTGTCAGAGGGGAGTTTTGACTGACTCACCAATTGACCAATCTTATCTCATCTTCGAATCAACATTTGTCCAATCACAGAAGAGAACACGAGAGTTGCCTCTCCCCAAACTGGACGTTGAAAAAGAACGTCATCTGCCTCATACATTTAATTTAGCTTTAGCCTAAATTAGCCTGGTGTTCAAATCATGTTATCTCGCCGATAGTGTTGTATTTATATTTAACGGAAAACCAGCGTTAACGGGTATTTCCTAGTAAGCTCTTTGGGCTCACAGTGCCAAACATGTATATAAAAGCCTTAGTTCGATGCAGGGACATGCTGAGAGGAGAACTGATCGTGTGAAATGCTGGCTAGCTTTAATCAATGCTAGCTGACGAGCTGCGGCCAAGAGACGAAAGTGGCTAACATTAACGAGAGCTAAGCCTATCACTAAGCTAAGCCAGGCTACTTAAACAGACCTGCCGCTGAAGCCACGAGAAGAAGGACTGAGAGGGGAAAAAAATCCAAGCCTTTAAAGTAAGTACTTTAACGAAACGACGTTTCTAGAAAACACCTCGCAGTAACACTCGCTAACATTTTGACAACTGGGAACTTCGCTAGCTGGTTAGCTAGCAATATCTAAAGTGTTCTCAACTGGTGACTTTTAGTTTAAGTGTGGATTAAAATAATGAAAATAGAATTGTATGTACTTGTTGCTGGTACCAGTGATGATAATGCAATACGTAGTTCTCATTTTGCTCAGGGGTGGTGATAGTGTTAATTGTGTGATGCTAATATCCCAGACGTTGTTTATTATTATTAATCAGGCAGCCAGTTGATGATTGATGGAAGTGAGCGGGTTAACAGTTGGCAAGTGGTAAGTGTGTTTGTTAGCGCAAAATTATCTGTTCATTATGGTGTATGTCAACATATCACTTACCCCAAATGTCTGAGATGTGCCATTTATTGTTGTTACACCACAAGAATAGTTGCAACAGGTGCGCTGACATCATGGATATCAGTTAAATTTGGTGCGTGAACTGCTTTTACCACGAACGCGCAATAGGATAATGTTATTTAATTGTATTGTTTATCGTCAATGTGCCTAGCAGAGTATCGATTTAAACACATAAGAACCAAGTTTCTGAGTATGTTCTATTGCCACGCTTTCAGTGTGAAACACTGGTTCAACAATTAACCTGTTTTATTGCCCTGTAGTGAGTTGAATTGATGTGTGTATTTGCTCATGCGTTTGTGTGACAGTGTGTTCCAGAAAGGGCAGCATCATCAGTGGCATGTTTGTGTTGGCACCTTGATGTGAAATCCAGCTGGTGTAGAGCTGTTTGAGCTCATGGCTAGTGAATCTATGGGTATGTTCAGATCACTTTATCACTTAATGTTTGGTTTTATTAGTGGACCTAAGCACAGATGATGTAAGCCAGCAAGTTGTCTAAAGGTAGAGTAAACTATTAAATGTCAGAAATGGACAAAGAAATCTTTATATATCTGTACACTTTCTTGTCCTCCTTGTGAAACCATGTTTTTAATTATTCTGTATACACATTAGCAGTTTATGCTAGCAGTGATTTTATTCAATGTCAATTCCTTTAACTTTCAAAGCAGCTTCCATGTCTTATTCAGCTTATCTTGACCTTTAAGGATATTTTTGATTAGGATCAGCGACCATCCTCACATCAGCTGTGGACAGTGATTGCGGTCACATCAACTGTACTGTTGTCAGTGATAGCAGCTGTATTGTAGAAACTTAAAATCTCTAAATTTAATCAGTCACTGCAGTTGTGACTAGGATGTTAAAGCAAAATCAATTGGCAATTCTGATACATTTAATTGTCTGTGTCCAACACATCATAGATAAATATATACTATAAGAAATCAGATTTATTTAAACCAATGTAATTCACTCTGAATAAAACACTGATGTTACTGATCCATACACTTTCCACAGTCTCATAACTTTGGGAAACAGGACCCATGGGGTCAGAATCTTTAAGTCCTGCCACAGGGTAAGGAAGCATGACAAATGTGAAGGTGTGGAAGTCACAAGCTAGGATCTCTAATCACTGGTCAGCAAAATGGACTGTTAGTCTTTGAATGGCTTCTTGGAACAGTGTACAAAACTCCTGTGTTTCTGATGTTTTTACTTAGTCATGTCTCTGCGCACACACACACAGACATTAGAATCTAGCTAGCTGGCTAACTCTCCCCAGAGCAGACAGACTACCCTTGGTAGTGGCAAACAACAAGAGGCCAGCCCGAATGTTTACATCAAACTGATATGCAGTGGCACTGAAGTGGTTTGTAAAGTCTGTTTCCCACATGTGGTGTTTAAATGCCAACCCTTCTGGCTACTGCATGAGCTTAGTGCAGTTATGATGATGGCAGTTTATGAGTACATACTGTATGTAAAAGTGGCTACGGGGAGAGCGCTGCCCTATAGAGGTAATTTTGCACCCCTATGTTGATTGTGAAACCTTTTACTGACTGTTTAACAGTGTCAACATACATTTTGATTTATTGTATTTATGTATTTCTCTTTTAAAAACAATGTGCTTTGTGGTTTACTGTGGCCTCATGTAACTGTACACACAATACCACCTCCACCACCATTAATAATTTTGAATAGTAGTCAGAAAATGTCAGTCGTGGCAGATATCCAAATTAGGGAATCAGATTGGACCTGAAGAAAACTGAATCTGTTCTTCTCGAATAGAGAGCAGGTTACACAAACCCACATCCTCCTCTTGAAGCAGAGCACTCACTCATAGTCCACTAAAACATGACACATTTACGTTCCTTAACGTTCCATCCATGATCTGATTGACTCCTGTCTCGCCAAGTAACAGCCCAAGCATCCCGGACGCCACTGCACTGAAGAAGACTGTAGTTGTCTGTTCAAAGAGCTCTTGTTCCAGGAAATTGACTGCCTTTGATGCGACTTCAATGATGAATCATCAGTGAGGGAGGATCTAAGATAACCCTTGCATGTTTGCTCCACCCTGGCCTGTTAGTTCCATGTTGTTATAGAGCATCATTGAGCGGTAAAATTGTATCGATTCAATTTAAGTCCTGATCTTTATCATAATGGAGGACACTTTTATACACCAACCAAAAGTTCAGTTTGAGTCTTTTTCAGATGTTGATGTTTTATTCTAAATCATTTGAAAGGTGATCTACATAAAGGTCAGTAGAAACACATTTGATGAAATTGATCATTTTAATTTATCCCGTGCTCTCACTATTGGCTTCTTTAAATCAGATGTTAAGTGTAACTGAGTCAACACATGGACTAATGATATGTAATGCAGCAATATGGCATAGCCCAATTGATTTTTCTTAATGGTTTTTAAGACTGTTAATGTAAATCCATATTCTCATGGGTCGTTAATCAAGATCCAAGGAACCAGTAACAGACTGTTTTGATAAGTTTGGTTGTAATAAGCGGGTAAACACTTGTTCCTTCTTGACGTTTGATTGGCTCCTCTTCATTCTTTGGTTATATTTTGTTCATGTCGGTGGTCAGATCGGCTTAGGAAAAAAATAAAGAGAGCTTGTGACCAGAGGGTGACTGATTCAATCCCCATGATGGGCAAAGTGTCTTTGAGCAAGTACCTGAACCCCACCTGGTCTTGTGGTGTGCTTGGTGGCAGCAGAACAGACTGGTTGTACTGAGAAGTTTCCAGGTGTGATTTGATCAGGGCATGACTGCAAGAGAGCAACCATCCTACAGGGGAACTAATTTCATAGGGAGTTGAGTTGGCACTATGTTGTTACTTACAAAGGCAGTGGACATTGGACACTATTAATATGAGGAAAGAAAATGAAGCATGTTTAGATCCTCTACAAATTGTGTCTTTCTAATATGTTTATTATTGTCTACTCACCTTGGATGCAACTGTACTACTTGCAAGTATCAAGCAGGGGGGGATTCTGTTAAATGATGAGTGATTGACTAATTAAGTGGCTTCTGGCCTTGAGATAATTGAGTAGGGACAGCCAAAAATTTTGAGCCTTTATCTGTTGCCAATCTCCCCTTTGTGTCTTCTCTTATTTTTCTTCTGGGAACCACATGTAAGTAATTCATCATGCTCAGCAGCTCTCTATCTGTGGTGCTCCAGGAACAGCTTGTTTCCACATTGCCATGCTACATTTCTCATTAGCCTGTTTACAAGGTATCATGTTGACTTATTGTATTCTCATATCATTATATTGTGTTAATTTATTACTCACTTGGTACTAGGCCAAAGCCACAATCCAAGTCATTTCTCTCTCCTGTTTTCTTTCCAAACCTAATGATGCTCTCATCTGAAATGTAGATGTTAGCTGTCATATCACACACAATATACTTGATGTACCCAAACAATAGTCAGGAGAGAGTTATTATATTGGTGGCAGTTCATGTCTTTGCATAGTCTGTGGTCTGTGTTTGACAGGCTAATCAGGCCCTGTATGGATCCCATCAGCAGCTGACTGCTAAATTGAGTTAGCCTGTTAAAACTACCCTGAAGCCTGAGACCTGTGAGTGCTCTCAACCTGTTTTACTGTTAACCTGATCTCAGCTTTCACTCAAACAGCAGCAGTTCTTCACCTCATCATATCATGCATTCAATGTAAGATGAGCTTGTTGATAATTGTGCTGCACTGAAAAATGCCAGTTAAGTAAGTTCTTTTGAAAACCAGTTCTGAAGTAAAGAATGCACTGTGTACACCTGTGGCAGTGTCCACATAGCATCTTTTTCTGAGGGTCTTAGCCTCCCCCAGTTGTTTCCAGGGAGGAGGGGGTGTACATGGCTTGATGTTTCCACCTATAAAAAAAAAAGCACTGCAGCCAGCTGGTTTCATGTCATGGAACAGCCACTCTGAAAGCTTCTAGATGAACATTTTGGAACTTTTCAGAGCTGCGCTAATGTTCTAACTGTTTGGGATTCTTTTACATAACAAATCATATGGGACTAGACACGTCACCTGGTAACTGCCATTGAGGAACAAGCTTGTTCTTGTCATATTTTTTTATCCCAAATTATATTTTACTAATAGAACCAATAATAACGGAGAAGGAACTGCTAGTTTGTGGCAGCACCTTAACATTATATGCTAATGTGAGTTTGTAGATCATTTAACTATACTGATGACTCCAACGGATCATATCATGCACGCTTTCTACTTGCTCCACAGCTGTCAGACTGATCGGTGACAGCCGGAAATCACCATTTTTAACCTCATTCATAGAAAGTATGAGGACAGTCATTGTTTGGTTAGATAGCCTCATGAGTGCATGTAAAAACACAGAGGCATGCTTATGCAGTTTTGTTGTCGCATGCTACCATCAGCAGCATTTACTCCTTCTGTTGCCATGGCAGCCACCCAACTGCAACTCTAAGCTGTTAAGCAATAGAGACATAAGACTCTGGTGACATCACTCCTCACAGTTCTTAGCACTTTCATCACTCTTAAGTTATGTATGCTGGCATTTGTTATTGATGTTTTTCACAATAGGGAGTGGTTCATATTGTTGCTTTCTTTTAAGGCTATGCTTTTGTGTGCTATTAAGATTCTATCTTGGGCATTTTTGCACAACCGTTCTTTATCTATATCATGTTGACATGTTAACAATGCTGTTTGCTCCATTACAGTGTACTTCCCAAGCTGCTGTAGTTTGTAGATGTTGTCAAGGATATCCCATGTTGAGAGCCTTTACAGGTGCAACACAAAATTGTAGGTGAAACTGGCTCAAAATTTAAAATGAAATTTAACCTGTAGTGGAAATTTGTGCACATCAGACTGGAAACTTGAACATGCCTACATATATTTGAAAGTTGCGTTCATTGACAAATTCCGAAATAGGATAGAGTGCAATTTCCGAGGCTAAGAGGCCATTAAGTCGTGTGACAATCAATAAGACTATAAGCTGATGTTCTCACATCACATCACATTACATAACCTATTAATATAGGCTGGCCGGATGCTGAATTTCTCTCTCCTGCCAAGCAGCCTGATGCTGCTTTTAGCTAATGCAGGTACGGACAGATAACGCATCCACCACCATGTGGAGTTGTTAATTCTCTTAATAGCTAGATTTGGCTGGCCAAAGAAGCTTTTAAGCTTACTTCTCAGTTTGTTTAAGTATAAAACAAAGTGGCTGTGCTATTTCTGGATATGATGAGTAATGATTGAATAGGTTGAATAAGTGCTTTAAGCCTATCAAGTAAACATTAAAAGAAAAAGACAAACATGCATACTTACAGGCTCCAGAAGTCACAGTCTGTTCAGGGGAGTTTTGGCATGGGGTTGGATCACATTTTCACAGCATTGACAATTGAACTGAGGTCTGTCATATTTTTCATGTGAGCTGAGAAGTTGACAGGCACAGGTGGAAAAAAACTAAAGTTTACACTCCGTTTTACTGACAGTCTTTTTGACAGTAGAGGAGGTAGAAGTAGTTGGAGTTGTTTTCTGGTATGGTGCATTTACATTTTTTTAAAATTGATATATGGAAGACCATGTGCTTTGTATTGCCATTGGTAAAATTCTTTTTTTACTTTGTCAAAACGGTATTGGTAATTTCAGTATATTGGTATGTACAGTATCACGGAATCTAAGTTACCTGTTTTTAATGAGGTGGTTCAAGTCGTAAGGGGTGAATTCTGATATTGTGTCAATAGTAAACTTAAAACATGCCTGCTGGTCAAATTACATTCATAGTCTGTTTGTCTCTTGTCTCTCTCTCTCTCTTTCCCTCAGGTGACATTGGGTGTCTTTAGTGCAGAGTCATGGGTGCGTTTCTGGACAAACCCAAGACCGAGAAGCACAACTCCCACGGTGAGGGGAATGGGCTGCGCTATGGGCTGAGCTCCATGCAGGGCTGGCGGGTTGAGATGGAAGATGCTCATACAGCTGTGCTTGGACTACCTGCCCCTGGTATGACTGACTGGTCATTTTTTGCTGTCTACGATGGTCACGCAGGATCAAGGGTTGCCAACTATTGCTCCAAGCATCTCCTGGAACATATAATCAGTGCCAGTTTAGGTGCTGGAGGGACCCAAGGCTCTCTGACTGGGTCCGACAGTAGTACCAGTGGCCCTGCAGCACAGGTTGCGCCTGCAGTGGAGGCTGTGAAAGCCGGGATCCGGACAGGCTTCCTGAGGATTGATGAACACATGCGCAGCTTCTCTGACCTGCGGAATGGCATGGACCGAAGCGGGTCCACGGCAGTTGGAATCCTCCTGTCACCTGATCATTTCTTTTTTATTAACTGTGGTGATTCTCGAGCTGTTTTATATCGAAATTCACATGTGTGCTTCTCCACGCTTGACCACAAGCCTTGCAACCCACGTGAGAGAGAGCGCATCCAGAATGCTGGTGGCTCAGTGATGATCCAGAGGGTAAATGGGTCACTGGCTGTATCCAGGGCCCTGGGGGACTATGATTACAAATGTGTGGATGGCAAAGGCCCCACTGAGCAGCTGGTTAGTCCTGAGCCAGAAGTTTTTGAGATGGTTCGGGCCCCTGAGCAGGATCAGTTTGTAATCCTGGCATGCGATGGTATTTGGGATGTCATGTCCAATGAGGAGCTGTGTGAATTTGTGAAATCTAGGCTGGAGGTTTCTGAGGATCTAGAAACAGTCTGCAATGAAGTAGTGGACACCTGCCTTCATAAGGTGTGTATCATTATGTGTTTCAGACTGTTGCTATTTCTAATTTCAACTGTTGGGTATGCTCTTAACTGGTAAATGTTCATTTGAATCAAACATCTGGAATTTATCAGAAGCTGTCCCTCAAGGGGAAACTGTTTTTTTTTTTTTTTAACAACTGTATTTATGCTTGTTAAATTACTGCAATTTTTAAACAAGATATTTTTAACCAGCATTGTGTAACTGCATGTGCAGAAATACATGATCTACAATGTTTACGCATAATTCATTGAGTATGTAAATATAATTTTAGATTGGTCGAACATTGATAAGTTTGAATGATGAAAATATTGACAGTCTCTCTCTTTTACACACACACACACACACACACACACAGCTGTAAGGACAGTTCAGCTCGTACCACCACGTGAATGTGATGGTTTGGTCTGCACAGCGTAAAAAGCAAGAAAAAAGTTAAAAATGCTCATGGCTATCTGTCTTTTCATGTATAGAACACATAATTGAGAAAGTTGGTACCTTATGCCCCCCTGCCCGCCCCCCGCAGGTAATTGCAACAACCCTAGGGGTCTATTAAAGATGTAAGATATAAACGGTAAGCAGACAACCTGAAATTTTCCAGTACAGCTGATTTGAAAGAGGCAGGTGGGTTCTGTAGCTCCTGTGTGTTATTTTCACACACCACAGTGTGACTGACTGGCAGACACCAGTCAGTTCGGGCTAAGATTAGCATGGCATGTTGGTAACTCGCTAACAGTTTTGAGCTCATGCTTGTGAAATTTTGTTCTGTTTTTTCATTAATCTTGTCACATAAGGTACTGTGTATTATAACAACCCACACATGCACAGAGAGTATGACCAACTATGATACTTCAAAAGCATTCACAGTAAAATGGTTCAAGATGTGAGGAGATGCACCACAAGTTGACATCCAAGGTCAAATGTGAAAAAATTTGACCTTTGAGCATAGCACTTGGTGGCAAATTCCGGTGTAGCACCATGCCAAGGGTAGAGCTTTCTCTTGTTTGGGCGCCACCACTCTCTTCATATAAAAACAATGACCCAGCCAGTACAGGGCAGTTTAACCTCCGATCATGTGTGGGCAGCTTTACAGCCCAGAGAAACTACTACCCACAAACCAACACGGCACATGGAGAACAACCTCGGTCACCTAGGGGTATGCTCACACACAATGCAGGTACAACTAAAAACTGGGATGGGAGGGAATGAAGAGAGGTCATAAAAACAGGATTGTTTATACCAGTTGGTTGCTAACACCCTATGTTCAAGTTACCTCTTTGAACAGCTTGTCTTCTCTTTCAGAGTCTGAGTGAAACAAGCAGATTCAGTCTGTGTTGTAAAAGGTCACAAATCGCTGTTTCAGTTGGACTGTATGTCCCTTTCCTAACCTTTCTATAATCAAGAACACCATTTGATTTTTCTCTCAGCTCAGCTAGTTACTACTTAGCTGAGACGCATTACTAAACAATGGTGTAGTGAGAAAGGAGGAAAAAAGTAAGAGTTTTAGAACCTGGGATAGTAAAATATGCAACAAGTACTGTTTGGAATCCAAAAGTTGCTCGAATCCATCGGCTTGAAATATGTGTTTGAACACAGCCTTGTAATGTCTCTTACCTGCTCTTCTTTGATGCTCTTGTCCCTCGTAGGGGAGTCGGGATAACATGAGTGTCGTACTAGTGTGTTTGCCCAACGCTCCCAAAGTATCAGAGGACGCAGTTAGGAGAGATGCTGAGCTCAACAAATACCTGGAGTCTCGAGTGGAAGGTGAGAAGGGAACGCGTGAAATTAATATTCATTTGCAAACTTGATTGGATTGTTCAGTACTAAGCATCTAATTATTTTTTTAAAAACTTAATAAAAATGGAGCATATTTGTTAATTTAAAAAAATTTTGCCTCTGCCCTGGCAAAACCTGTGGCTGGAGGCATTATATTTTTGGGGTGCCTCACTCACCCACCTCTGTCTTTCAGTTTCCACCACATGACTGTCTCTGCCACTCTCCATTGTCTAACCTCCAGCCAAGTTAGATCCGACTCACAGCAGAAGAATGACACCATCATGACCTCCTTTTCCATTTCAGCAAGCTTCTCCTCTCCTTATTCCCTGTCTACTGCTCTCCCTTTTTATCCTCCCCTCCCTTGTTCAGACTGTCTGTCTTCTCTGGATGGATTCCACTGCACCCCTACTGTCTTCTGTTCTCTTCTCTCATCTTCTTTCTCATTTCATCCCATTTGTTTTCTTGGGATGCACAAGTTCCTCTAGTGAACACAACAAAGCTTTTCTAGTCTTTCCTGGTTATGTCAGCTCTCCATCCTGCCTACCATTAATAACTAGAATGATTCAGTTGTGTCAATTTTGGCCTTGAGGAATACTGACTATTTACTGAAAGCACTGATTGACCACCCATAGAGGTTGGGAATATTTTTTAATTTTAATGGAAATGTCCAGTTTCTGGGGGGAAAAAAAGTGAGGCAGAGTAAATGTTGATCTTTCTGAACTATTTAATACTGGAAGATTGTAAGAAGGGGAGGGGGGGTAGAGGAGAGAAAGGGAGAGGAATGCTTTGGCTGAACATTGAACTGGCCACATGCCACTCAGCTCAGTTGCAGACCTCTCTCTGTCACCATCTCACGCCCTCTTTCATTTGTACATTAGCCATCCTCACTTTCTTCCTCTCTACATTTGTCATATTTGTTGCCCCCCACCCCTCTTCTCCAGCTGTTCTAAGCTATCACCAGAGCTGAATACTGACTTGTGTAACATCATCTCTGGTGTTGTTTTAGAGATGCTGTCTCGGCCAGGGGAGGAGGGGTTTCCAGACTTTGTAACTGTAATGAGGAACCTGTCTGCTGACGGCGGCATGCCCACTCTTCCACCAGGGGGAGGCCTTGCCAGCAAGTAAGGACCCCCGTCTTCAAGAGATACTTGATATTTCCCAACAAAGACATTGATATGATTCAACTTTTTTTGAGTACATTTCATAAAGTGTGAAGACAAAGTAAAACAATGCCAGCCTTGTTAGTTCCTGCTGGTGAATTACTTCATAGAACTGTTTTGTAGAAAGAGTTGCCTTCCTCAACAGTTGGTCATATGTGAAAAAGTACGTATTTAGATTTTCTTAAAATGTTGATGATGCTCGGCCCTGACAGGAAAAGGTGTTGCCATCAGACCTGTTCACCAAAGAATGGAGGATGCTGTCCAATTTTGCTGTCATTAGAACTAGAATGGTGGTGGATTTGGACAGTGACATCTTAACATGATGTGTTTTTCTTGGATGGATGATGGAGTTTTTTTTTCTGCTTGTGCTTCTCCTGCAGACGCAGTGTCATTGAAGCCGTGTACAACCGTCTAAACCCATACAGGGAAGAAGAAGGGGTGAGTATCAATATTAGATGAATCTCTACATTGAGAATATTTGTCTTTCTTAGACCTTCAACAAACGCGCACGGATCTTCTGCTTAAATTTGGAGTCTACATGACAGAAGACACATCAGATGTGTTTGATCCACTCATCCCATATGCAGTGAACAGGAATCATTCCATTATTTGATTCATGTGATGAACCATACTGCTTGTTGCTCATGTATTGACTGTATCTTAAGAATGAAAACAGATGAAGAGGTTTTTTTTTTAGAGAATCACACCACACAAACATTTCTTTCAGTGTGGGTCATGTCACCCACGCATCCCACACTAGCCTCATAGAGGATTATGCATACGTGGTGATACAGATCTGTCAAAGCCTTACAGATGGAACTGAGGACTGTAACACTTGGAAGTTGAGCAGCTCTCCCCTTTTTCTCACGGGCTCTGCAGCTCTTCAAAATAATGACACAGTCACACCTTTGTCATCCATTTGCTTTTAGAATTTGCATTGGATGAGTAAATACTTGTGAGTTTGAATGGTGTGTCAGGAATGGCATGCTGAGGTGTTACTAAGACACTGTAGTATGAACTTCCCCAGTACTGCAGTTGTGTCCGGTGTGTCCTTGTGTTTCTGCTGAGTCACAGGACCTAGAAGGGGATTGTGTATGTCCCCTGTTCATGCTGGCAATGGGTGATGCTCACCTGCTAATGTTGTCTTGGTTGTCTCAAAAGATGGAGCATGACTGTCAGTGATTCATTACACACTCCTACACAAACACTTAAAGAATTTTATATACAGCCACTGTCGGCACAATGTCATTGCTGAGGTCTGCTGTCCTGGCAAGGTGAAAAGGATTGTTGACACTGTTGATAATTGCCACCACCTAAAATCTGCACCCACCTTCTAAAATATTACTCTCGAACATAAAACAGTGTCAAAGTTTCTCCCTCTATAAAGTATTGCCGTGCAAGTCAAAGTTGACAAACAAAGGTGTGTGGTAAAGTACACACAGAACAGATACATTGATAGGGGATGTATAGATTTTTCTAACTGTGTGTTCACCCTCTGATTAACGCAGCCCTCCTGTTTCATTTGGTAAGTGATCACATATATAACTGTTTCACCCCCCTCCCCCTTCCCCTCACCTACACACATCCAGTCACACACAGTCTTACAGGCATGTTAAGTGGCCACCTATTCCTCTGTAAGTCCTTCATCAGTCTCTACCCTCTGCTCTGATCAACTCTGGCATGTGGAGCCCTCAGAGTTTAAGGTGCATCTGTGTGCAGCCGACTGCTGTTGAGGTTCAGTGAGGATGAATGGTTGTTGTCTCTGGTCCTGTCTGTCCCTCTCTGATGTCTCTCTCTCACAACACACACACACACACACAAACACGCATGCACTGGCCCGAACACGCATGCATCGCTGTCTCACTCAGTCTTTCCACTACTGCACGCAAGTATATGCCAGTCTCTGTTTCTGTGTCACCTCCCGCCATACGACGAAAGACCTTGAGATTTTTTGTGTAGGTGTGTTGTTGCAAGAAGAGCCTACACACTGAGGTTGAAAATGTGCCCTGGCTTACTCTGCTATTGGAAGAGCTTTTTTACTTTATTTTTTTGTTGTTAATCAGAGGAAAAATCTGAGGAAAACCTGGCCTTGATATCCAGGTTGGGAAAGAAGCTCAAAGAATGTGACCACATTTTTTAACTGTGTCCTCTCTCTCTCTCTCTCTCCCCCCCCCCCCGTTCCCTTATGTCTTCCATCATGATGTGCACCCTCTCCCCCTCTGCTTTCCCTTCCTCCTCTCTTTCGGTGGCCTTCCTCTTGCAGAGTGGAGCTGAGTTGGAGTACCTATGGTAGCTGTCCAGCAAACTGCCTGATCAAAAAACACAACCCTAACAACAAAACAGGACCAGAATCACATCCATTGTCACTTTTTGATTTTTCTTTTTCTTCTCACACTGAGAGCTGGATTGAGGAAGAAATACTGGTGTAAAAGATGCAAAAAGGTCAACACGAGTTTTGGAAAACTGACTTTATTGGTTCTTGTCAAAGTCAAGCAAGAAATACGAACCGCTACATTCATGGCCTAAAAGCAGAGCAGAAGACAGGAAAACAAGCACAGCTTTTCTTGCATTATTTTGTGGTGGGTGGTTGTGTTTCGGACAAAGATACAGGAGGCTCTTTGGTGCCTTGATCACAACTGATAGGGGGGTGCTTGCAACACTCCAGTCAGCCGTCTCTGACCCAGCCACTCCCGGACAGTGGTGAGACACTGATTTGACTGAAGGGGTTTGTTGGCGACATTTCATGGCATTATTTGTTTTGAACTGTTCACTCTACTTGATTGGCAGCCAAGCAACCTCACAAGTCATCTTGAGCTACACTGTCCAGTTCAGGCAAGGTTTGGGTTCTGGGCTTTACTTGTACTCAAAAAGAAAGGGCCCACTACCTTCACATGCTCTCGCTGGAGAAAGCCTCACAAGACTCTTGGATTTAAAACCCCTGAATTGAGCCCACCACCTGACGCTCCACATCTGAACACAAGGGTCTTAAAGGAAGCACTGAGAGGATTCTGACTGACTCTGACTCTCTTCTGCCGACTCTAAAACTGGAGTCCTGAAATGTCGTCATCTGGTGAGAGTGATAGAGAGAGCGAGTGAGCGAGATCCAAATGGTGTGGATAGGAATGGCACAGCACTCCCGTGTTACCATGACCACCAACAAGCATTTTTTAACTTGGATTTTATACAATAAAAACGAAGTTCAACTCAAAGTAACTTTAAATGTAATTGAGTCATGGTAATGGTGTGTTAGCCCCGTAAGAAACAAAGCACATTTTTCATCTCAACATCATATTTACACTTTCACACGTCCAAGAAACCCTCTGGTTACCATGGTAACCAGTGTTGTGCCGCAATGAAATGAATTGTGGGTAATTCCGCATAGTAAAGTCAGCAGAAATGATCATGATAAAGGGGCATTGAGGGCTCAAAATGGGAGCGGGAGAGCGGGTCGGACCTCACGGTGCGCTCCTCTCAGTCTGCGAGGGTGGAGTTTGGAAGCGGGCCTGTCCGGCGACAGACTCCGTTATGGCTACTCCATGTTATGTGCGGGAGCTGATGTGTTGACTTAAGTGTGCTTACTCCTTTTGCAGATCCTTCTCGTCCCATGTTTGTTCATCACTCCTTCCCTATCTCCCTCACTTTTTCTTTTTTAAAAATTTTAAAATTTGTGTGTCTTTAAATGACAGAACAGACTCGGCTGTTATTTACATTGGCAGAAATTGCCAGAATCATAAGCTTTTTTTTTTTTTTTTTTAGCCTGCTGTTGTGTAAGAGGTAGAAAAATAGAATTGTATATTAAATTCATATATAGAGATATATATTTTGAGTTCTTTCTTTCATCTTAATACCCAGACATGGTATTTGTTGTGGCCTAACCTGCGCGCGCGTGATTTTGTGTGCACGCATGAATGTCCGTATGCTTTTGTTTTCAGTTTAGCCTGCACACAAACTTTCATTCATGGTGTCCTCTCCCACGCAGCAGCGCTCCAAAGACAGTATTTGAAGTAAAGGAACTCCAGCCTCACCTCCTCCTCCCTTCTCAGTAAATACACACACACACACACACACCAATCCTGCTTGTGCTACAACTTGCCTTTTCCATTTAGAATTTCTTGTGTAGATGCAAGCAAACAATTCCTCCTTGTGTTTGGGAGAAAAATCATTTCATCACTTTGGATGTTCTCTATGGAGAGAATCATTGCTGTGGTCCTGTTACAGATTTATGGGAAAGCAACAGTACACCGTTTACAGCAGGTTGGGAGAAGGAAAAAAAAAAAAAGTCAGTTCTTGACATTTAATTGTATGAAGTAAAGAAGACACGGCCAGCACGTGTATTCCCACTGTCACTGAGAGAGTTGTCCTTTAAAAAAAAAAAGTCCACAACTGATGTCAGAATTCTCCTCAAAGGCACAAGACGGATGCCTGGAGAGCCCTGGTTCCTCAATGATCATTTATTGCCAGGCAAAGCTGCTGTAGCTTGTTGAAACTCATAAGTGTGTAGACCAAGTGGATGCACCTACCGGGTGTGTATTTGTTTCCATAGATGCGTTCACAATGGGCTATATGCAGGACTGTAATGCACCCTTTGTTCAGCCATTGTGCTGCCTCAAGTGGCTGAACACGGGGTGCTGGCTTGGTTGACGTTACACTGCTCTCAGTGCCATACGACAAATACGTACTTGAATGTGTAGTTATTTTACAGTTTTATTGATTTTTGTGTTTTTTGTGGTGGAGGGAGTTGTGAGTGTATTTAGCGTGCGAGTGGGCACGAGGGGATCATTTGGGTGTATTCAGTGTGGTGGAACTCATTGGAAAGGTGATAATTAAACTTTTCTCCTTAGTAAACATATTTGTCCCAGTAACTTTGGTAACGGTTACTTCGAGACTGAAAGGTTGAACAATAGAACAAGCAAATAGTTCATGTTTTAAATTGCAGCCAATCTGAGGTTGCTCCTTGATGTTGAATCACCCCCCCCCCCCCCCCAAATATGGCCTCTTATATCATGTATCTCATATTTCTTGGCTTTTTTATCGCACTGAGTACAGCCCCGGGTTTGGGTCTGTGTTGAAGCTGTATCAAACACTGGGCTAGGAGAGGAATGGAGGGAGGGAAGCAGGGAGAGATGTTTATTTTTCTGAATGTAACTCATCATTTTTCACAGTGATTCCACTGCATGGACTGAAAACAGTAGCACTGCAGCATCACATTCGCTCACAATAGTCATTTAATGACAACAAAAAAAAAAGCTCTCTTGGCTCCCTTTCTTTTGGGCTGTATTTCTTCTTTACTTTGAAGGGTTGGTTAAGCTAGAATGAAAAGCTCACAAATTGTCACTTTGATTTCAAGATGTTTAAAGAGAATTTGACTAATCACGTTGTCTCCTAAACTGTCACTGTTTCTGGGAAGAGCGGGTTAATGTGACCACCAGGCCTGACGGGAGGCGAAAAGTTAGAAATGACTACAAATTACCTTGAGAAGTTTGTGGCGTTATAGATCCTAGTACTCTTTGATGCCTCCCTGAATGTCTCCGCTCAGCCCTGTTGTAATATGGCCATGATCTGTGCCACATTTGATTTTATTTATTCCAGTGCTTTACACTATCATAAAATGCTATATTTTTAAGACAGGATGCGGTTATGATAAGATGGCGTGAATGTTTGAGAGTGATGTTTGGATTTTTAACCCATTAAGGAAAGCTTTTGACTTTCTGAAAGGACAGAGGAAGGTCACAAAGGGTTTTAGGAGACACCAGGACTTTCTAATCACCAACCTCCCTCCTTCCTGTACAAGTCCCGCCCCCAGTATGCTATTGTGATGTTACAGACCATACAGTGAACATAAACATCAATAAAAGATGGATTTAAGTTTAAAGTGCTGTTTCCTTTCTGTCTGCTTGAAATGTCACTGGTTGTTTTATGATATGTTAATACTCAGTTGATTTTAGTAGAACAGACGAAGAGTCAAAAGAAAATCTCAGTCTGATTCTTCTGTAAATGAAATTGTGCAAAGTTAGTGAGAGTCACTTGGTGGCTGTTCTACGCTCTACTAGCTGTGACGTTACTTAGTTAGGAAAAATGTAAACACTTTTGGACCCACAAAATCTAGAGGAAGTGTTTGATGGGGCCACAGGGCAGTTGAGGACTAGGTGACCACCACATTTGGGACCATGGAGAGATGCAACACTCTCCTAATACGATGAAGCTTGACAATTGTAAGTGAATGAATAAATCCAGTTCTTATAATCATATTTTTATGTGTCATTGTTTAAACTGCCTTCCATATAAAGAAGAAGTCAACCTTATATTCTTACTACGAAACATTTTCGTTCGTGAAGACAGACAAAAGTGAAGACAAAGACAATAGTGCTTGTATGGTTCATCCTATTTACTGGAGTAGTTGGTGTTTTCATTGGTTAAGAGCCTTATGGGATGGGAATGAACTTCCCAGGTTGTAGTCAGACTCATTGCTCCTCTGTTAATTTCTGATATTTGATACCTTGTGGAGCAGTTCAAAGATTTTTCATGCAAATTTTTGCAAGTTTAAAACTATGCATTGCCATAGACAAGTTCCCTAGATTGTCACTTGACAGTAATGAGTTTATTTCATACGGTCTAACACTTGAGGAGGGTACCTCGTTTCTTTTGTTTAAAAAAATGTAATAAAATTAAATTCAAACTCGTGAAATTCAGTTTGTTTTTAGTCTCTCTCCACTGGTCTAAAGCTGCAGCAAGAAAATCTAATCTCTAGTCTTTCCCACCAAACTCAAGTTTCCTCACATTCCACAGGCGGTGTGTTTGTGTGCGTGTGTGAGTTTGTGTGCGTGTGTGTACTCTGACCCTCCCCGAACGGTGAGATTCTTTAACGTTGTTCCTGGAGTCAGTCGGTGTGTGAGGGGCCGTTATGGAAACACCAGGACTTTCTAACAGGATGAGTTTTAAGAAAAACGCGGATGAAGTGGCGCTGGGGGAATGCACCCCGAACCCGTGCTTTGAGGAAGTAGACGGCGGCGGGTCAGCCAGCACCCTCGCCGGGCCCAGGGACAAGCGGGACTCCTCGGTGTTGCTGGACCCGATGGAGGAATACACCCAGATCAAACCCTACGCCGGAATGCCGAAGGAGGTGTTACTCCTGTACTCCTCCCAGGCCCGGTACCGAGTCCCCCGGGAGGTCTTGTTCTGGCTGACGGTGGCCTGCACACTGGCACTGGTGGCACTCACCGTGACGGTGATCGTGTTGTCGCCCCGGTGCCTGAGCTGGTGGCAGGTTTCCCCTGTGTACCAGGTCTACACCCGCTCCTTTAAGGACTCGGACGGAGATGGGGTCGGAGACCTGAAAGGTAAGAACCCCGCCCCCCCGGACTCTGCTGCATGCACCTGACCTGGACCAGACAGGGGGAGACTCAACCAGTTCTACCTGCAGCAGGTCCTCACGCCGGTTTAGTCCGTAGTCTACTTCACACCTGACCCATTAGCCCACCACATGAATGCTTTGACTGCGAGCCCCCTTCCATCTACTAGGCTGTGTTGTTGAAGTGTTCAATAAACGGTTTCTGATGAAAGGGATAATTTAATCCAATCATGTAATAATTAGAGCCAGATGAAGCTGGATTGTGGGCCATTATTTGACAGTCAATACCTTTCAAATAACGATACATTGACTGGAAGTAAAGTCAGATTTTTATATCTTTTTGTATTCTTTGTCAAAATACTTTAACTTCTGCTGAGGAAAATTCATTTTTCGTAAGTGAAATTGTAACAAATTGATAGTACATTTATTCTTCTTAAAAGTCGGCGTATATCGGCCAGCACAGCACTACTCGTACTACTCACAGCTATGCGAGTAGTACGAGTTACTTCTGTCCCTGTAGAGTACCTCAGTCTTCAGTACTCATCGCTGTCTTCCCTGGACTGGCAGGAATTCAGCAGCAGCTCCATCATTTCCAGTACCTGAACATCAAGTCAGTGTGGGTCAGTCCTTTCTACCGATCTCCCATGAAGGACTTTGGCTACGATGTGGAAGACTTCCGGGCCATCGACCCACTTTTTGGAACCATGCAGGACTTTGAGGACCTCCTGGCTGAAATGCACAAATTAGGTTGGTTTGGATGGTGGACTTTGGTGTGGCTCAGTCTGGATCCGTGTCTGTCAATCATACTCACGTCTGTTTCTTCCAGGTTTGAAGCTGATCATGGATTTTATTCCTAATCACACCAGTGATCGACACCGCTGGTTTAACCTAAGTCGGACTAGAGATCCACAGTATGAGGATTACTACGTCTGGGCTGACTGCAACGCAACATCACCTCGGCCTAATAACTGGGTAGATCCATATTAACGACTGATTTGGAGAAAATGTGAAAATAATTTGTCACATACTGACACTAGATGAGTATTCCCTTAACATCCTCACTTCCTAATCTACATCCCCTTCCTCCTTCCAGGTGAGTGTGTTTGGGAACTCCTCGTGGACTTACGATGAAGTTCGAGGACAGTGTTACTTGCACCAGTTCCTCAAGGAGCAGCCAGACCTGAACTTCAGGAACCCACATGTCCGCAGAGAAATGCTCGTAAGAACATCCTAACAATGTTCTTTTCTTGCTTACATGACCTCTGCTACATGGGAGGACTTCCTAACACTTGGACACCCAACTTAGCTGTTATTTACCTGACTGCAATTAGCCCAATTAGCTTTGTGTTTGTGACAGGCTGGTAAAAGTGCTGTACTATTGCCGGCAGCCAAACGTCTTCCACATGTTTTAAGCTGTGCTACAATTTTTGAGGTAATCTTGTACCAATGCATGATTGATAACTGATTATGTATTAACTCAAGCCAGTGTGCGTAACTGCTGCCATACACTGCGCAAGGTGCAAGTGAGAGAAACCTTTATGATTTCATTCTAGGATATACTGCATTTCTGGCTGGGGAAGGGAGTGGATGGCTTTCGAATGGATGCAGTGAAGCACCTCCTGGAGGCGGCACACCAGAGGGATGAGCCACAGGTGGACCCAAACAAACCACCAGTGAGTGTTGCCTATTTATGTGTAAACTTTGAGGTTGCAGAACTGCAGCCATTGCAGTTGGCATTTTCATTTTTATCAGGTTAAAGCCATACACTCAAGTGTCGGTGTCTTGAGCTCACAATAATGTTTTTTTCCCCAAGAAAAATAAGCATGCCATTAGCTCCAAGCTAATAGAATGCTAACAGCAGTTTAAGCAGCAATACAACAGCTAAACTGTCAAAAAATGCAACCAATATGAACTCTAAAGTGGAAAGCCTGGTAATCCAGGTCTTCTTTATTGAACTGTATTCTTAATAGTTCACAAATGCTTTGATTTGAGCAAAAAAACAAATACAGTTTTGATGTTGTTGTTAGCTATGTCACTACTAGCTTCAAGCTAAATATATGTGGCTGGCTCTTACTGCATTCTAGAGTCACAGGGAAGTGATACAGTGGGGAATAAACTGCTTTGTTAAAACACATATTTGTCAGTAATTGAAATGAACATTTTTTTAAAGAAATTTTTTTTGTTGGCAGAGACACCTTTATTTTGACAGTGGACAGACAGGAAACAAGGGAGAGAGAGGGAGGTGTGATATGCAGTAAAGGACCTCCAGCCAGGATTCGAACCAGGGTCGGCTGCGTATATGGCATATGCTCTAACCACTCAACCACAACATTTTTTTTAAACAAATTTCCCTTTAACTTTCATTCAGCTCTCATTTGCTTCATAGGTGGCCATCTATTTGTTTTAAGTGGCATCTCCAGGATAAAAATGTCTGTTTCTGTGCTAAATGCACGACAATTACTTTTTACCGTTGCTCTGTTGTTGCCACAAGTCAGAGTTACAGCTTTAACATTCTTTCATTATATAATAATTTAATTTTATTGACTTATATAACATGTCAGAGTCCAAATTCTAATGATCTGAAGGATAAAAGCAGCGTTGTGGGCAGAGGCAGCCCTGTAGCCGTTTGCACAAACATAATCAGCAGATGAGTGGGAGAGTTGACGCCGTACGCCATGTGTCACCGTTTATCTCTGGCTTAAGTGTCAGGTTCATCTGGTGCCCCTCTGGAGAAAATACCGTTCCTGAAGTTCTCTAACTGCGTGATTCATGCACAGATAAAGCTCACTAATAAGAAGTTTTTGTTCCACAGTGGCTGCAGTTGCTTCTCACAGAGGGAAGATTAAGCAGAAAAGAGGCATATTTGAGTGGATTAGCAAATGACTGAGATTTACTTCCCACTGGAGAAATACACTATAATACCGCGAGTGACTCATCGACCTACTGCTGACTGAGCGCTACACTCGCTGCAGCGTTCCACTCACATCAAATGACCGCTCATTTTGTAGCAACAAGCCATTCTCAGCTGCTCTTTATTGTATTGTGATACATTGGTCAGGTGTTTTTATTGGGGATTTAAAATGTTTCAGCCAATCAGGAGCGAACAACTATCTGTTATCTTTATAGCAGGCTTGTTTAGTGGCTCATTTGTAGATCTACTATTTGATTTACAGGTTGTTGTCCGAATGGATTGTTGACGTGCAGCAGGTCAGCTCAGTGGTTCGTGAAGGTCATAGGTAGGAGGTCTGAGGATATCCTGCACTGACCCTGAATAGTCAACTCTGGACTCTGAGATCCTCCTTGCTGAAATGTTACATTGAGCCTATAAATTCTGTTTTAACATTCTGCTTCTTTTATGTCAAGTATTTTATTGGTACATAAAATCTGAGTTTGAACGCACACAAAGTGGGTCAGAGGCCATAAAAGAAGGGAGCAAAAAAAAAAAAACAAGGACAAAATTAAAACAATGACATAATCAAAAACACAGAGGATAGAAGAAACAATAGAAACACAGTGAGTTGGTTTGTTTCCCACCACTCCAGGAGTCTGTCACCTCAGAGTGGGACCTCCACCATGACTACACCACCAGTCAGCTGGGGTTACATGACCTGCTGAGGGACTGGAGAGCAGAGATGGACGCCTACAGCCGGGAGCCAGGCAGATACAGGTATGGGGGCTATAAGACGATACGAGCGTGGCGTGTTAGCACATACATGTTACAAGTTCTTTCTTCATGGCAGATTTATGGTGACGGAGTCCTATGATTACCACGAGGTAGACAAGACCATGATGTACTACGGAACTTCGCTGGTTAAAGAAAGCGACTTCCCTTTTAACTTCTACCTGCTGGATTTGCCTCACAACACCAGCGGCTTTTGGGTTAAACATCTGGTTGACCTCTGGATGGTCAACATGCCTACGGGACAGTGGCCCAACTGGGTGGTGAGTCACAGCTGTTATCACATTAACCTACCAGTCTTGCATTATGTGGAGTGAATGTGAAGACCCAAAAATGTATTCTTCACAACCGCAGTTTCAACTGTGAGCTGCGTGTACATGCATCACCTACCTGTCCTCTCTCATGTATGTTCTACTCTTCCAGGTAGGGAACCACGACAAGCCTCGGATTGCCTCCAGCGCCGGACAAAAGTATGTTCGTGTCATCAACATGCTTCTGCTGACACTTCCTGGAACTCCCACCACCTACTATGGCGAGGAGATAGGCATGGAGAACATCAATGTTACTGAGAGTCAGGTTCAGGACCCTGCTGGAAAATACAATACAGTAAGTATATATATATATATATATATATATATATATATATATATATATATATATATATATATATATATAATATATATATATAATATATATATAATATCATCCTTATTCCTTACTAGTAAGGGTCGTGGGGGGGGGGGGTGGAGCCTATCCCAGCATCTCCGGGCGAGAGGCGGGGTTCACCCTGGACAGGTCGCCAGTCCATCGCAGGGCCAACATACAGAGACGAAAAACCATTCACACTCACATTCATACCTACGGTCAATTTAGAGTATCAATCAGCCTCGTCCCCAAATTGCATGTCTTTGGATGGTGGGAGGAAGCCGGAGTACCAGAGAGAACCCACGCAGGCACAGGGAGAACATGCAAACTCCACACAGAAAGATCCTGCGCCCGAGCCGGGACTCGAACACAGAACCTTCTTGCTGTGAGGCCACAGTGCTGACCACAGCCAAACTGTGCAGCCTGCCTCCCTCTCTCTCTCTCTATATATAGAGCATATATATATAGCATATATATATGCTATATATGCAATATATATAGCATATATATATGCTATATATGCAATATATATAGCATATATAGCACATGTGTATATATATAGCATATATAGCACATGTGTATATATATAGCATATATAGCACATGTGTATATATATAGCATATATAGCACATGTATATATATATAGCATATATATGCTATATATAGCATGTGTATATATATACACATGTATATGTGTATATGTATATACATATGTATATATGTATGTATATATATGTATGTATATAAGTGTATATATATTATTTATATATGTATATACATACATATATACATACATATATATACACACACATATATAATATATATACATACATATATAATATATATTATATATAATATATATTATATATAATATATATTACATATATAATACATATATATTATATATATACATATATACACATGTATACATATATAATACATATATATATTACATACATACATATATAATACATACATATATATAATACATGCACATATATATAATACATACATACATATACATAATACATACATACATATTATTATATATATATATAATATATATATTATATATATATATATAATGTATTCCATAAAACCAATATTCCTTGTGTCTTCTTTCAAGTGCAACAGAAATTGACCATGAAAGTATTTATTTCAGGGTTATATTGAAAGCCATTTGCGTTTTTGATTTATAAATTAAATGTATGTGCATTCATAAGTGCCACATGTAAACTTCTTGTTGCAGAGTGCCAGTCGGGATCCTCAGCGATCTCCAATGCAGTGGAGCGGTGACTTAAACGCAGGCTTTAACAACAAAACCAACATCACATGGTTGCCTGTACACCCAGAATACAGGCGTGTCAATGTGCAGGTACATAACTCCTCTATAGCTTAAAAACATCAAGTCGCTTGTGTTTGTTTTTAATCCGCTTGACGCTCTTCCTCCTCTAGGCCCAGGTGAAAGATGAAGGCTCTGTTTTGGCTCAGTACAGTTTCTTAAACGCTCTCCGTCAGTCAGAGCTGCCCCTCCAGCGTGGATGGTTCTGCTACGTTCACGCTGATACCAACGTGTTCTCCTACCTCAGGGAGCTGGATGGGCTAGGCCGGGCTTTTCTTCTGGTGCTAAATTTCGGTAAAGAGTCCGCTGTTACAGACCTGTCCTCGGTTCACGAGCTGCCTCAGCAGCTGAAGGTACTGATGAGCACAAACCAGGTCAACACTGGTAAAGTATTCCAGAAGTCTCACATCCTGACAGATGCAGGGGAGGGTTTAGTGATCCAGTACGCCAGCCACACCCTCTTTAACCCCAACCATTCTGGACAGTGTTACGTCTCAGAGAGGGCTTGTTATTTGACAGCATTGGACATACTTTATAAATGCTGATATGACTGGACCACAGTATTCAGGTATTGAAGCAGTCAAAAAGCAATTTTCCTATTTAAGGGATTTATTTCATTCAATAAAACTCAAAGCAGTTGCATCCAGTGTTGTCTTCCTTCCACCGATGCTGTCATCTCTTCCTCCTGCGTGGAGGACGAGGAGGATCCAGGCCGAGCTCTGTGTAGAGAAAGGCCAGCTGAAGAGCTTCCTGTGACGTGGAGAAGAGACGGACCAATTCTCTCAAAACTCTAGAAACATTTGTTGGAATTGGAATACTAGGAAAACTTTTTAAAAATCAAACTACTTCTTTTTCTGACCTAAAAAACCCTTGAGAATCCTGAAATAATTTGATTCCTCATAAAGTGAAAATTTAGTCCTCGGTGAGTTCACTCCTCTGTTTGGTGACCTTTGGTTCGATTTAGAGGTAAAAGTAGGATTCTTAAGGTGTGGAGTAAAAGTTTGCCGTCACGCGAGGGTTTTAAAATTACTCTTCAAAATGTTTCACTGGATTTAAGAGCGGTTGATCATTATCAAACAGGACAATGATTCACTTAGGAACAAATACATCATTCACCTGATCTGTTGATGGGTTTTAAAGCACTAGTTTAAAATTTTTTACTTAAAAAGAAGAGAGGAGGACCGGCAGGAAGTGTCCGAGCTGATTACCTCCTCCAGCATCATGTGGAAGTCTCCTGGTCCGAGGTGATCAGCTCCAGGTCGGATATTCAGAACTATGTTTGGTGCTGGTTCATGTTCTAAAAGAGGAGAAGACAGAGGTTAAAGCTGAATTAAAGGAGACGATCTCTTTAAAACTTCCTTAGATATTCCTCTTATCTCATTATATGCTCACTTTCTCTGCCCCCCCCCCCCATCTTGCCCAAATTCCCCTCTCTCTCCCTTCTCAGTCTATCTTTACTCCTCTTTCATTCATTCACGCTCCATCTGATACTGCCCCCCCCCCCCAGCATGTCTCAGCGGTACAGGCTGTTTCACAAGTGCGGTCTTGACCTTGACAGCTCCCAGTTTGTGGTGTCTAATCTCTGGCTCTGATACACTATCTCTTTACCATGCTAATGGGCCTGCCCATCCGCCTGCATGTGTCTATGCCATCAGCACTTTATCAAAGACTCCGGAGAACTGAAAGAAGACAGATTAGGGAGACGTATACACACACAGACACTTAAGCTGCCGAGTGTATGTGTGTATGATCAACAGGAAAGTGAGAGAGAGAGAGATAATGTATGCATTTGAAACAAGAGGAGTGGAGGCCGAGCGAGCGAGAGGGAGAGGGGTATGACGAGGAGTACCACCAATCTGGTGAAGTCAGATTATAAGTGAGAGGGAGAAAGAGCCTGTCTACGGGGAAATGAGTGCAATTAGCTGACACACACACACACACACACATACCCACACACACACCCACACATACCCACACACACACCCACACACACTACAAGGTGACCTATGCCATACTTTGGTCATAAAGTTGGACTCTCCCCTGACTGACAGCTGGACATCTGATCTACTCTCAAGAGAGGTACAATATGAAGTCAATTTCCCAAACTACTGCTATGTATTTCAGTCTAATTTATGGGTGGGGTGGGGTGGGGGGGGGTGGGGGGGCGCATATGTCTGAGAGTTGGGCTGTCAGACTCTGTTGGAAAAGCCCGGGAATGCTAGGTTAGCATCAGCTGGTGATTACACTCCGTTCACCTGTGGTCACAACCTGTGGTTTGTGACTGAAATGATGAGATTACTGCAGCTGAAACTGAGTTCCTCTTTAAAAGGCTAGTTTGCTCAAATATTGAAAAAAAAAAAACCCAAAAAACACTGTCTACTCACCCTCATGCAAATGAAAGGTCAGTTGAAGTTTTTTTAGTACGCAAAACATCAACTTTTAAACGTAAAAAAATCTCAAAATAAAAACTTAGTCTAACCTCCTTGTCCGAGGTGATCCAAGTGTCCTGAAGCTTCCGCAGGCTAAGGGTTTTTTTTTGAAAATATAACTGACACCATTTAAGCATCTGGTGGTTTTATTATTTTTGAAAATTGATCTCCACTCACTTCTATTGTTTGGGAAATTACTGCAACATGTTTTCCTGTGAAACTCTAGCAGTGTTTTATGGACTAACGACCTTCCATTGGGGTGAGGGTGAGTAGACGATGATCATTTTTGGGTGAACTGTCCCTTTAAGTCAGCTGACCTGGACATCTGGGTCCTTGAGAGAAAGTGGGATGCTGCTAACTCACTGAGGATAAATGTGCCTACTTATGAATCATTATTTTAGATATCAAAGACTCTGGTGAGGGACACACACATTCTCTGTGTTGCTTATGTTGTGTTAATAAGTGTGAGTGTGTGTGAACGTACCTGTTGTTGGCCTCATGGTGAAGTGTGTGTGGGTGGCTTTCTTGAGCTGCCCTGTGTATTTTAGTACACCAGCCAGAGGAACCCTGCTATCATCACGGGAGGCTGTCAACAACATCGATGGGTAGCGCTGCTCACACAACAACATACAAACAAGATGAGTTATTAAGAGTCGGATTTCACTATTGATGATGTTTTATTTAGCAGGAACAACAAATAAGGATGAAAAGACCTCTCTGCAACATTTTCTGCTTGGGTTTCCTCTCTATACCTGAGGAGTGATGTTGTGAAGGGGACAATAGGAGGCGATGGTGTGTCTGTGTTCTGAGTTTTCAACAGGATCCCCCCATTCTTCTCTATCCTCCAATGTCAGAGGCAGTTTGGGATTCTCCATTGTTCCCAAAACATCCAGGAAAGGACTCTGCACGCAGGAAAACAACGGTTTGGGAATGCTACTCAAATGCACAATCATCTGAAGATTCAGTGTGGTACCTGCAGTGTAACAGCTCGCATCATGCATGGGTGTCTGTTACACAGCGCCCCCACTGGCACAGCTCCAGCACTGCAGGCTGTGAGGACAGTGAGTGAGGGAGAGGAGACATCTGAGGAGAAGAGATGATGGAGACAAGCCTGGAGGTCTTCCACTCCTCTCAGCTTCCCCTCCACGGCAGCTTGTCTGTGCCAGGACAACCCTCGCTCTCCTCCCCCTCTACGAGACCGGGAAAAAAAAGTCGACAGATTCCTCGTAATGCAAAATGTGAAATCCAGACTTTGTTTTCCTACACGGTCCTGCGGCGCAACAACAAACCACAGTCAGGCTGCTGGAGGGGTTTTATCTCACCTGATGTGGCAGTAGGCCAGAGCCCAGCCCTGCTCCAGCAGTAGTCTTCTGTCTGGGCAGAATTCCATGTTGACATCCCTGCCATAAGCTCCGTAGACGTGGACCAGTAGAGGCGCCTGTTTCAAACACTCTACTGGTGCTGCATGAAACAGTGTTACTGGCACTGAGGTTCCATCCTAGTGAGAGGACGCAGAAAGGCTGATGAGGACTTCTTTTAAACACAAAATATTTGGACCTCTAAAAAAATTAAGGTGTGGTAGATTAACATAGTCTGTAACTGTTGTTAATGCATCAGGCACATGCAGCACCCAAGAGGTTAATCTGTGGCTGTTACAAAATGTCCCCTTTCCTGCTCTTACGATTTCAGCGTGTATTAAGTGTTCTCACTTTGCTGCAGGCTTCCAAGCGTGTGGTGATACAACTTCCCTGGTTCTTCGGGGAGGCTCTATCACCAGTGCCTGATAAAAGGAGTCCTTCCTTGGGGAACAGACAGTACGGCTCTGGAGGGTGGACTGGGGATGAGATCAGGAACTCCAGGATATTGTATTGGTCTGCCGAGCCTGGACTTTTCGTTGCTATGGTAGAGGCCCAGGAGGGGAGCTTGAAGTACAGAAATAGATTATTACGCAAGTGAAATATGAAGAAGCAGAAGGAAAAGAATCAATAAGCAAGTGATAAAAAGTTTTCGGACACACTGACCTGTAGAGTGTGCACTTCCTTTGGTTGGGTCAGCGGGATCACAATCAGCTCAAGCTCATTGGCTGGTGTTCTTGCAGACAACACACAGTGGTCTCCAACTACATCCATGTCTTTGAGCACAGTGCCTGGGCTGGGGGAAAACAGGGGTTGCCACGAGCCCATGGACGGCTCTGAGAGAGGGGCCTGCAGCACCTGGGCAGGTGCACAGAAGAGGAAATCATGAAAATAATACATTTAAAAACAACACCAGTTCTATTATCATCATTATTTACATACTTACCTGATATTCCTGCCTAGGTCCAGTGTTAGCTAGTAAAAGCAGCCAACTCCTCCAGTGCTCCACATGGTATAGGAGTCCCAGTTGGCGTGGCTGAACCAGGATGGGAGCTAAATTTGATGCCGTGGTATCAACCAGCAGCACCTCAGAGCTGGTTCTGCTGTTGCAGTTTATGGTTAGCATGTGCCGGTCTCTGGAGAGGGCAACCTCCACAAACACGCTGAGGAAACCGTGGTGTTTAAATTAAAGATGGCGCGCCGCAGAGACAGCTTTGGCGTCATATTACTTACACTTACTCAGGCTGTGTTTCCTTGTACACCGACGTTATTGTGCCTCCGCGAGAGGTTAGGTCTAGACGATACACTCCACTACAGCGAAGACCCTCCAAGATGGTGTAAAACAAAACATCATCTGTGGCCCACTCTTCGTCCATCCAGACACAGTCACACACAAAAAATATCCCTTTATTTTAGTCAATGTGCTCCACTTAATTATTCATTTTTACAAGTACAAACTCTCGTACCGAAGCTGAAGACATTGTCCAGTGTGAGTACAACATGCGGGGGATCAAGAGGAGAGGCATTCCTTTTACCAAGCCTCACAACCACACACCTGGATTATCACAACAGAATCACTCATTGTAAAAGTCTAACATTTGACGATGAAACATTTATATTTGATGCTGTTCTGTCACACTGACCTCAGATCATCTTTGTGGACGGTCTTTAACGTGACAGCCAGATGTTTTTCCTGCGGGGACAGTCGTATTCTCTGGACAGTCCACTGAGACCTTTGCTTCCTCTCTTCCTTCTCAGGTTCTGTCTCCTCCTCGTCTTCAGAAAGCCGTCCCAGTTCTAGAACCAGCCCTGGCTCGTCTACAAACAGGGAGTCATGAACAGAACTTTTTGGTTGAGGGCTATGTGACGCACAGATCCTGATATACGGCTTTAGCAGATAATTCATATAAATTCCTCTTCGGTTTGGCTCTCCAATAAATCGCTGAATTCTCTTTCAAACAAAATGTAATTACAAGCCTCTGCTCCAGAGTACATGCATGTCGCGTTCTTCTCTATAACTACCTATCTTTACAGAGTACGTTCAGTTACCACACCTATTAATACAATCTAGTTCACCTCCCTCGGGTGAACGTGGGTTTACAAGCTTACTTTGTCTCTCGTCGATTCTGCGGATGCTGCCACCATCGACAAAATAAACATGGTGACGTCCTCGCACCTGTGTAAAGAGAAATCATGTCATTTAAAAAAAAAAAAAAGCGTTACCGTGGTCTCACAGAACCATTTATAGGATTCGTATTGGGTACATTTGTTAATCGATGTATTTGAAAAAAAATTCAACCAGACAGTTTTTGTTATGTAAAGATTAACACAAAAAAATGAAGTCAATTCCCAGTTCCCTAAGCTTGACAATAATAATAATAGTGTAATATACCACTTTCTCAGACAATTATCTGACCATAAATTTCTCAGACTGATGAAACACTAATTCCTACTGGAGTCAGAAGGGAAACCATACCACTGAGGGGTCAGGGATGTTGAAGAACCTGTGGTGTGTTGCCTTCAGTCTCCTCCTGAAATACATCTGCAAGTCCTTGTACCTCTCAAGCCCACAGCTGTGGTGATCCAATGATGAGGCTGGAATATCCTGGAATAAAACCACTTTTGTTTCATATGTATCAGAACTGTTTTAGATCGCAAAGTTCGGTTGCCTATGTTGCTCAAATCAAGAAGCTGACATCTCCAATAGGAGGACTGCAGTTAATTAAACTCAGCGATGAGCAATGTATTTTTTTTTCTTCCATTTTTGGCAATGCCAAGAAATAAGATCTTAGAATTAAGTCTTTGGTGACTCTGGGTGTTTTATGGCCACTTGTCAGGGTGCGCCCATATTTGTGACAAGCCCTCTTTTACTTGCAGTTCTGAATAATTCAAGAAGTAAGGGCACCGACGACATCACTTCACAACGAGCCCATGCGGGAGTATCGAATCACGAGCTCCCTTACCGTGGCGTGACAGCGTCGAACCGTCAAGCTAAGACATCTTGTCCATCGGAAAAACACCGACTCCCGACTACATAAACGAAATATGGCACAACGAGTGAGAGAAAACAGCACGGCAGGAGCAACCATTGCAATATCACAATCTCAGCTAAACGGCTAGTCGCTGTGTTGTTTGTCGTTTGAACTTGCTAATACGTAATATTGTGAAATCCATGTCACTAAATGCTTTCATATTTTCAATTAAAAGTTCTGAATATCACGCTACGATATTAATAGTTTAATTCAATGAATCATAATGCCGTTTTTAAGCAGCATGGTTAACAGCAGTGGGGAAAACTCAGCGTTTCCTAAACAAAGCCCGCTGTGGATGACGTAGAAGAAACCAGAGACAAAGCTAATCGAACTCCGAAATGCGTGGCCGTCAGCTTGTAAACCAAATGAGAGTTCGATTGCGTCTGTATTTATTGCTATGTCTTGATTGTTAAAAGTGTACGGAAGTAGCATGCATCCATTGTGGGTGTAACAGGTGACTGCAGTTTAGCCATATCTATGATCATTTTCGCGTCAGTTTAGTTTATATATAGATATATATTTTTATAGTGCCACATCGCTACCGATAACTGTGATAGTTCCACAACCGTTACATCTGTTTACAGACTCATTTCTGGCCACAATTTCGAGAGTAAAATGGAGAGGGAGTCCACCGGTACTGCAGAAAACAGCAACCCGGCTTCGCCTGTGAGGAAAAACATCAACGAAGACACCACCTGCGCTGCTAATTCCCACACCTCCCGTGTTGGGACATGTGCTACCGTCACCACTGATGTCGCCCGAGCAAGGTGGACTCTTCTCCGACAGGTAATGAATGGTTACCGCAGAGCAAGCACAAACATCAGGGTTAGACTGTTGTCAGCACCCAGTGTCTCTGTTTGGACGATAAATTTCTCATTATAATCAAATATCAAGATTAAGGATATATGTGTTTTCTTATGAAATTTAGCCTCAAAGCTGTTGAAGACTTAACTACCTAACAAACAACTGTAAAATAGTTCCGAATGAGTTAATGATAGGTCCAGTGTTTTGGGGGCAAGTAGACTCTTCTCTATGTTCACTTTATGTAGATGTCACTACACTTTGATAACCAGGGTTCATACAGTTTCCATACAGATATGGAATTAGAAAAAATAGCAATATCCAGGCCTGGGAAGGTTTTTGTCAAAATGGCAAGAAAGTCTTTGAAAATGTACAGGGAATTGTGTCCCTTATACCTGAATAGTAGATTATGTCTGTTTTGGCTTGTTTATGTTGTATCAATCCACATAACTTGCCATTAATAACAGTGTGATATGAACTGGTAAATTTTGACATGGATTTTGCATTTTGTTTTCATGAGTAAACTGATGTTTCTGAGAATGTTTGGTCATAGAGAATTCCCTCACTGGCAAATAGCTTCTGAACCCTGGACAATAAATCAATCATAAATTGATTGTGGGAAGATCAGTTTATTACTGGGATAATCAAAAACAAGATTTGATGCTCTCTTCATTCTGAAATGCTTTGCACTGGTTGCATTTTCAGCAGAGCTGTTTAATCAGTGCTCAGATCTACTTTGACGTTATGCCGCTATTGATCAAATAATCACTTAATTTTTTAAGACATGTTGTTAACTAGATGTTACTTCCAGCTTCAGCGATGGGAAATCCTCAGGTGATGACCAGTTATCTATGTACCAGAGCCTCGAACTCAGGGGAGGAGTTGCTTTAAAAATCATGCCACCAAAACAAAGAGACTTAACCTCCTACAGAAGATGTATGAGTGGATGCGCTCTGTTGCGGAAGTGATTCATGTCCCTGTCTTCACACTTCCACTTCCTCACAGGTGTTGTGTCAGAAGCAGGTGGACAATCCAGAGGTCAAACAGGTGTCTGTCCGCAGGTTTGCCTCTTTTGACCTTTTCAGCAGGAAAACACATGTGACACAAGACCCTAGTGATACCTCAGATGACCAGTGGGTGGAGTACAGGAGTGTCTACTTTCCTGAGTACAGTGCCTTACTGAGGTACTCACACTTGAATGGACACACATGTGGGTTTAGTGCCATGCTGGTACTGATATTTGTGCTTCCCTCAAACAGTATTTTCATTATACAACTGCAAATAGTCAGAAGTCGGAACTCGGCAAGTTAATTCAGTGTCACGCCGCTGCCATCGTCACTGAGGTTAAAGCATTTATGATGACATTGATGGTTGGTGAAAGTGTTGTTAAAAGTTGTATTATGGGGAGTCTATGACAATAGTTTATGGCAAATATGTTCAACTAACAGAAATAAATATTTGAAGCTTGAACTGGATTGCAATGCACAATGACTGAGTAGACCGTGGTCTCTTTTATCTCTATTGAAGGAAATCGTAAGGCTGTCAAAACAAGGATTTATCACCATATTTAAGTGATGGTCGAACTTTACTCTTGGCTGTCAGGAGGGAGATTTTATTCTGTCGGCTAACTGTAGCTGTGATTACCTGCTCAACAATAAACTCAACTGTAGATTTTTGGAGATGGAAAAGTTATGTGACACTTAGTATTGCGTCATCAAAGTTTGTCCGATAATATGCATCATATGTGCCAGAAATCAAGTAATTGCAATACTGTTGAGGTAGTTGTTATATGTACAAGTGTTGTTGTTGTTGTATTTCTTTTTTTTAGAAGGAATGTTGCAGATTCTATTTTAAATATAAATGTCTTTTCATTTGCAAATAGTTAAAAAAATAAATGCATATTGGTACCACTAACATAGTTACCCGAAAGAAAATCAATTTTGAAACTGTAACGAGACTAAAATATGTTTGGGAAAACAAACAAACAAGAAAAACAACTGCCTGACAGTTTGGGACAGAGGTCAGCCTCGAGGGCATCTCTGTCACTTATCACCGGAAGTTAAACATAGTTTTGCAAAAAATGCTATCTTTTTAATTGTTTGTTACCATTCCTGTGGAAAGATGACAGGGGTTTAAAATATCAGGGCTCTTTGTTTTACTAACTGGAGGTGAAAACCACATGATGATATCCTCCAGGACAGATTAAGATGTGTAAGTGTCTGTATTTTATGTCTCGCAGGGATAACTTGGGGCCTCTTAGAGTGAATGAAGTGCTCAACAGTTTTGACAACACCGGGAATGTCTGTAAGTATATTTTGATCTTAGTCTCCGAAGGTTTTGAATTTGTAAAGTGCATTTATGTGAGCATGCACATAAACAACACTGCTCCCTGAGTCTTAACTCACACACACGACAAACACACACTCCAACTTCAGGTTATCCTCTCGCCGTGTTCCGTGTGCGTCTGATTGATGGTTTGATGCCGGTGGTTTGATTCCATCTCTTTGAAAGCGAGCGTGTCTCTTGTGTGGCTTTTTCGGCGGTTTATCTTGTACTCATCCCTCCCATCTACCTTCAAATGTCCTTAAGAAGGGAAGTGTGCTGAAGTCTTCTTATTGCTTCAGTAGACAGTGATGAGAGGTTTGGCAGAAAGGAAAGAGCATGACTCACACGGGGATGCGCTCCTGCTCTATGATATGGAGTGGAAAGCATCACCTGACACAACCTGTGGTGCTTTTTTAAATCCCTGTCAGAGTGGTGAGGCTGTGAGCGGGTTGGTCTCACTCTGTTCCCTGATTGCCTGCTTGTATTTAAGCGATGGCAGTCCAGTCATAGAGGTATTTCAACTTCATATGCACACACTGCAAACTTTATGAGGTCTACCTTGATGGCGGCATGATCACACTTTCTCGAGGCTTTACAGAGAATGAAGGGGGCGGCGTGGCTCGGATGTTGAGTGGCCCTCTAGCAACCGAAGGATCGCTGGTTCGTTCCTCACTTCCCCCGGTGACCATGTTGAGCAAGATACTGAGCCCCTAATTGCTCCTGATGGCCCTGCGACGGACTGGCGACCCGTCCAGGGTGAACTCCGCCTCTCGCCCAGTGTAAGCTGCGAAAGGTTCCAACCCCCCATGACCCTTAACAGATAAGCAGTATAGAAAATGGATGGGTGGATGGACGGAGAATAATAAATGACTTGCAGTCATAAAGTACTTTTCTACTAGACCAACCACTCAAAGCACTTTACATCACATTCACCTGTTCATGCATACGCACTTTATTCACAGAGGCTACGCGAGTTGCCAACTCACACTCATTAATACACTGAAGTGTCAGGAGCAACTCGAGGTTCGGGACACTTGGAGATGGTGGCCATCTTAGTCAGGATCCAACTGCTAAGATGGCCCCTTTACCACCTGGACCACACCCCCTTCAGTCCTACTGACCAAAAAAGGAAATGATCCAGTGAGTTTTGTTGCTCTGGTTGATAGTGAGGTCAGAAATTAATGGCCAGACTAGTTCCAAGCTGATGTGGCAAATCAAATGAGCACTTGCTGCACCAGGGTCATGCAGGGGAGCATCGATGAACTCGTTGAACCTCAAAGCGGCTGGACTGCAGCAGCAGAACACCACACAGGGTGTTGATTGGATGGTTCTGGATCTGCTCTATTTGTTGAACGTCACCATTTTTTGGGTCATTGGTTACCTTGTAAATATGACTGGCTTGAAGAATTCCAGCGGTTTTGCAGTACAAAGGGGTGGAACACGGTACTACCCAGGTCTACCTAATGAAGCAGCCCATGAATGTATGTGTCGCGTTTACACGATAAACCCATGAGAGCAACATTTAGGGGTAATAGAAGCACAAGTTAGCTTTGCAGACCTGCCTCTCCTCAGCAGCTTGTGATGTCATAGGTCATGGGTTAACCAACCAGATGGCACCGCAGGAGTCAGGGTCAGAGGTGAAGGCCATGGCTAGGGGCTACCTCACTGCACACTGGGATCAGCCAATATCTGTGCTGACAGTGCTCTGTGGCAGCGCTCATTTCAACCTGTTAGTCGGGATAATCCCTTTCTTCCATCAGGAGACAATAGGATCAATAGTTTTTACTTTAGATCGAGAGAAAAAGAAAGCGGGGAAGGGTAATTATGTTTTTACCTTATGGCATTCTATCAGCCTTCATCTATTCCGTATGATAACTCATTCCCTCTATTCCTCTGTCTTCCTCCTTCAGCATGTATAAAAGTCTCCTTGTATATCTCTAACGGTATCATCCCTCTCTCCCCTCTCACCATTTCTCCTCTTTCTCCATTCCACTTCTTCATCCATTCCTCCTCTCAGCTGGAGTCATGCTTGGCCAGATGGGTAACCGAGTTCCTGACTCGGCCAGTGGATTAGCACAGCCGGGAATGAGAGCGTAGAGGAGGGGAGAGGAGGAAAGAGGGAGAGAGGTAGATGCATGCCAGAGGTGGTGTGCATGTCTTTCTATCTTCATGAGGACGCATAAACTGCCGTCATGTCCCTCAATAACAGAGCATGCCTCATCTGATGAAACACGAGAGCAGAAACAGGATGGACTGATAAAACTAGTACTGACAGCAAAGAAATTGTTAATAAAATCAGAAGGTACTAGAACACTGTAGCGTGTATATAGTGCAGGAAAACTGCCCTGACTAAGACTGGGAGTAAAACAGATCTGATTTAATTACCTGAGCTGCTTCCACTTTTTGTAGTATGGAACTGCACCAGTTTGTACCTCAAGGGTATAAATGCTCAGCTTCCTGTTTGAAAGGCAGTCGTCTACCTGTCAGGTTTAAATGACTTTGTACCCTTTCTGATAGTCAAAGACCAATAGTGTATTTTTGAGGTGACAATTGTGGCAAAGGGAACATTCTTCAAAAGTGTATCTTTGAGTGCACAGCTCTCTTTGTGTCTTGAGTGTTCACACCGACATGGTTGGACCTCGGTTTCCCTGTTAGGGTCAGATTTAGAGGTTTAGGCATAGTTGTGATGGCTCAGGTTTAGGTAAGGGAGAGGTAATGCATCCTGTCACTGAGGGTCTTCACAAATCTGCGTGTGCGTGTGCGTGTGTGTGTTTGTGTGCTCGAAGAAGTGATCTGGCTCCCCCAGACAATGAGCTGGCCACCCCCCCCCAACACACACACACACACACACACTCTCTCTCTCTCTCTCTCTCTCTCTCTCTCTCTCTCTCTCTCTCTCACACACACACACTCTCACACTCTCACACACACACACGTTTCCATCCCATGTTTGGGACTAGTAATGCGTGAGATCAATTAGGACTGGTTGAGAGGAGGCTCTGAAAGACCCAGAGGTGACCCTGTCAAAGCCCTGGGGTGTGTGTTTGGGGTGGAAATAGGAGAGAAACCCCTCCAAATACACAAACACATACACACATTCTAACCAAAGTGTATGCCAAAGCAAAGATATGCCAGCACACATTTATACTTGCAAAGCCTCACTCATACACTGATACTCTTCATCCGCCATCGCACCCTCTCCACCTCTCCTGCTATCTTGATAATCCCCCCTCCCCACCCCTGAGGTGTGGACAAGCCCAAATCCTAGGGGTCCTTGTCTTCCTGAATGGCAGGCTAAAAAGCCTGGCCGGATTAGCCCACTGCCTCCAAAATGTGGACTCAGCTTAAAATTGCTACCCCCCCCCCCTCTCAGCATGACCCTCTCTCTGCTATTGTGTGTCTCCCACCGCTGAGCATGTATTTGAACAATATGCCGTTTCTTAAGGTGACAATAAGCTGGAGTCAGTGGTTTCATGTCAAGATGAAGAATGAAATTTGTTTAGGAAGTGGGGGGAGTGTGTTGTAGAAATGATTATAATAATAAGCCATGTGGAGTATTTGGGATATTTGAGTTTTTAGATTTAATTTGGGCATGCTACGTTTTTGCTACGTATTTGCTTTACATCTTTCATTGTGGTGCTACCTACAGCTCATTCTCTCTGTGTGCATCGTGCAAAATACAACTGTGCTGCAGCTAATCAAGACATATCCTGTTAATAGCTCGAGGAGTCATTTCTTATGGATGTCAGATAAAACACTGGTAAGTAAAAAGCATATTACTGTACCCTTAAGGCTTTGCCTCAAAACCAAATGACGCCTGTTATAAACATACATGGTTGAAATTATTGCACCCAGACAGGGATGATGCAAACAAGATGGCGGACCTCTGCAATTGACAAGAAGTCACAAGTCCTCCGTAGTGGAAGTTTGTCTTCCCTGTGCTTTTATTCATGTGAGTTTGTATTTTGCTAATGTGTAAATAACACTAACACCCGGAGGCCACATGACTTCCTTTCAGTCGCGGAGGCAGAGGTTAAGATGTCTCCCCCCTGGTCTACAGATAGATACACCTGGGCCAGAGGCAATAGAACAGAAGAGAAGACAGAAATGTAAATACTGTTTTACAAATTCACTAAATGCCATCAAAGAAGTTTTTACGCAAATGTTAACTTAACCCACCTCTCCTGATACTCTGATGTGACCCTGGTGCAAGGAGTCCCCTCCTTTGTCCATTGAGACGCCATAGAACTGCTGCTACATTCATAACTCTTTACATGTTGTGAGCAAACAGCTGGACCTACTTCAGAGACTCTTGATCACTGAGAACTTTTTGAACTCTGAACTTCTGACCTCACTGGTTCTTTAGCCAACAGTGGACGCTTGTAATTGTAAGAGAGCTTTGTATGAGTGTTTGGGGTTTCAGGGGTGCTTGTTTCCTGCTAGGGATCAGGATTTTGGGGACATAATCCATGGCTTTGGGGGTTAGGTGACGAAGAATGTTCAGCTGAGGGGAGCGCACGAGGGTTTAGGTAGAGCTTGTTGACATTGCAAGGCTATTGGTAAGAGGGCTTGTTAGGGTTCATGTCACAGGCAAAGATCATAGGGATGGACACACACACGCGCACACACACACACACACCAACACACAAGCAGGGTGAACCGCAAACTTGGGGTGGAGAGTGAAGATGCATTGTGATTGAATTGAATGATTAAAGCATGAATTCAAAACACGCAATAATCAATTAACAACAAAGTAATTCTTCTCTGCGGACGGTCGCTTTAATTACATATAATTTAGGTTTTTCTGTTTGGGAAATGTAGAAAAATTACAAAAGTCACACATCATAAAATGCATTACAAAGATGTTTTATTATTTTTTCTTTTACGGTGTCATTAAGGTTAAGACAGCAGTAATTATAACAACTACAAAGATGTTACTAGATAAAACTATTGAAGAATAAACACAAAGCAATGTTATACAAAGGCACTTCAGTGAAGGAAAAGGTCCGTCTCATGTTATATTCCAAAGGCTAAAGTGTGCATTGTGTTTGTGACATATTTAAATCAGATATTGAGATAGATTAATAATTAAGTTGTATTGATGATAAAGTAAATCTATTATTAATCAATTTCTGGTTCTCAGAATTCTAATTGATTTTTGAAATGCCTGAATGATCCCTCCCACTCTGGAAGCCAAAAGTGCAGTTAAGCTCAAACTCATTCACAGGAAAGCTTTCTATTTTCCTGCGTGTGCGCACGCGCGTGTGCGTGTGTATGTGCGTGCGTGCATGTGTGCGTGTGTAATCAAGAGCCAAGCGTCCTAATGAAGCCTAATAGAGGCTTCTTTACCACAGCTGTCATTGTCTGAATGGCTACTAGCCTTTCAGCCTCTCACTCATCCCTATTATCTCCCACCGACTTCACCTATCACCCCACTGGTAAATACTATAGGCCCCGAATGGTGGAGTGTTGTGAGGGAGGGAAGTGTTGGGAGGGGGCGGTTAGCTGGTCATTTCTGTGTCGAACCATTGTTCTGGGGGCTGTTTATGACAGGAGCAGACCAGAGGGGACAAATACCAGCATATGTGACATGTTTTAATGTCTTTACTGGACATAAATATGCTATCAATATCCGCTGATGACATTCATGTCACTTCCTGTTGCAATGTTAGACAGGTGTGTGTGTGTGTATTCAGAATGTCTCTTTCGCACTCATTTATGTGTTTAATTTGTACCAATTTGTGTGTGTGTATGTGCGCGCGCATGTGTGTTGTAATAGGTCCCCCCCTGTAGCCTCCCCTTGTGCCAAGCCTTTAGCAGAGCCCTGTTTGCATAATTATGCTAATTCATTGTGCCATAGTGCTAATTATACCTTGTTAGACAATAGCGCTAGACTGGGAGCTGGCAGGCATACACACATATCGACAGACACACACTCTCACTCCCGACTGTTGTGTCAGTGACAAGGTTTGCGGACCCCCTCTGTGCTGTTTATAGCGTGCGCTCTATAGAAATGGTGCTCTACTGGTGACTCTGGGCCGAGCTCAGGTGTCTCTTACAATTTTGATTCAAACTAATGGAACATAAATCAATGTGAAACAACAGTACGGCACAAGCTTGTGCGGAATCTATTAAAACTGGTCTGGTGTCGTTATCTCTAAGAGCGGACATCAATGGGCTCACAGCTGATTTCCAGTTCACCATGTGAGCGTTGTAGGACTGTGCCCATATCTGTCATTTCTTTTATAATCATTTAATTTCTTAAAACGTGTGAATTATGACAACATGTTTGATCTAAAATGTATTTCTCCTGTTGATACTAGGGCTAAATAACAAAATAAAAATAAATTGTGATTGCTTTGATAGTTATTGCAGTTCCAAAATGACCCAAGATTTTAATTTGGATTTGTGATGCATTTTATTTTGAATGAAAAAATAAAACAATGCACTTTCTTTCTGGGGTCTGTGCCAAGCAAAATCGCGCTTGTTCATTTTTGGTAATGAACCGCTAATAAGTGACTAAAAACATCATCAAGTAAGATGCAGATAAAGAGTACAGCTAGTTGCAGTGATGTTGGAGACACACATCTGTTTTCATGATATTTATGTTCATTTTGTTTTTTTTTAGGGTTATCTTCCTGAATAAAACGCAAGTCTCATTAACTTCAGTTTGCCACATAACTTTTTTCAGCAGTGAGCTAAGATCGAACACAAAAATCAATCCCATTGGCCTTTGGTGGAGGGAACCCGCGGCGATGCTAACTTGCAGGCTGGCATACAAAAAAATGTTTCATGGCATTCTTCAAGCGAATTAAGTAATAAAACCTGCTGTTCCTATTGAATGTTCTATCAGTATTCGTGTGAATTATCACAATAAATCTCTGTATTGATATTTTTGTTGCACTCCTATTTTGCAGATTGTAGTTTGGAATTTTATCACTTAGCTGGTTTGCTTAGCTTCCATTAGCAGTAGCGTGTGCTGTGCTGTCACTCTCAAGTTGTGGGAGGTTAGACCGGCATACCTGACTATCGTCAGCCTCAACATTTTTCCTTCATTTTTAATAAAGTTTCTGTTTTCAAATGGAATAACTTTTTTTCTCGTATACATAGAAAAAAAGAACAAATTAAAGCCGTAAGATGTAAACGTGTTTCAAGTACACTGTGAATCATACCAAAAACAATTAAATGCCATTATTCTTCTCTACAGTTCGATTAAAATGACAGATTCAGATGCGCCGTAACTGTTGTCGGAGAGGATTTTAGCAGTTTCCACAGTAATTGTTTCAAAGTCTATAATTTAACCATTAAACATAAAAATATATTCACACCATGAGAGGATATAGCTTTTTGTTCAGCGTATTCACGTGTCCATGGTGGGTGGGTGTCACGTTGTGGTGTGGAATTGGGGGTTTGAGGTAGTGTTACCAAGACTAGAGTGGCTTGAAGGCACATTGAAAGAGTTGCCGGTTGACTTAATTGAAAATAATTGATTTCCGCTTCTGTAGCCTTGTCTCCTCCATCCGCTCCCTGGAAGAAACAAGAAACGGGGACTCGCCTCAAGTAGTTTTGTCTGTCGAAGGCTTCTTGACACTCGAGAAGTAAACAGTCGCCACTCGACTTCAGAACACAACGTGACGCTAATTTGCAGATGAAGATGTGCATGCGCATGCACACGCACACATGCACACCGAAATTCCCTGCACTAATCACCATCATGGCTCTGAGCACAAAAGGGATTGAAGGTGAGCTGCTGGGTGTAGCTTTGCTCAGGAGTCCTCCTCCATTATAATCAGCAGTTGATAGGGTGACTTTGTGCATGATTTTGTGTGTTTGTGTGGGTGTGTGCGTGCGTGCGTGCGTGCGTGTGTGTGTCCAGATGCGTGTGCACTATTACCAGTAAGCAGTGGGGATTAAGTTCAGGAAATGAGTAGAGCGTTAAAGGGTGCCTCCCTGCCCAGTGCCTTTGCATTGTCACCACTGCTAATACTCAGCTAATTACAAGGACATACTTTAACAGCAAGCTCAGCCCGTCACCCTCATGTCTCTCCACTTCGTTCCTCCCTTTCTTAGGTCCCCCCCCCCCATTGTGGAATTAGGGGATGAAATAAAAGAGGGAAAGAGAAAAAAGAAAGAGTAATAACAGGTCGTTCCCCTCCCTAAAAGCTCGCCCTCCCTCTGGACGGATACAATTATTGGATTTTTCTCCATTTAAGTCACCCAACCCCTATGTGCCCCTCCTGGCAGTGTCCCCTATGGTGCCTTAGCTCAGCATACACCGGGCCCTCCAACCATGACACACACACACACACACACACACACACACACACACACACAAAGACTTAGAGGGATAGTATAATAACATAATTGGGTCGTGACTAATGTTTGGAACATGATGCCATCTTAGTTTACAATCTACTTTCTCAATGTCTTCTAAATATTGAAAAGACTTTATATGCTTGTGGTGAAAACGCAATACAAAATGTGTTCAAGTCAAAGGACCCAATCTAAGTCCTTTAATATCAGGTATCTTGGGTATGAGTCTGATCCGATAATCCTGAGGAAAAAAAAACGACAAGCTTGTTGGTGTTGAAAAAGCCAGTTAAATAAAAAACAACAACTTTGTAGGATTAAATTACTGATATAGTTGTGGATGAATAATCCTCATAAAAATGAATTACAGCTGGGATGAAATTTTAAAAAAAAGTGTAAATTCAACTGGTGATAGCAGTAAGAGATAACATGAAATGTTGCTGCTCTTCAATGATGCCAATGATGCTAAGTCGCTAATCTGCACATGTTGCAGTGCATGAAGTCAGAGTTACTCACCAGTATCCTCAAATAATCAACAAATTCATAGGCAATCCCAATCAGTTAAAATATGCCTTCATCTCCTTGATATCATCACTAATATTTTTATTAGATCTCTGTTGTTGTTCTGTTTTTGATGCCTGTGTGGTAATTATTGAAAAAAGCCTTTTTTTTTTGTATTACATGAAAATGTAACCTGTTGTCACCGTCTGGAATGCTCCTTTGGGTGTAAACGCAAAGCTGTTGTTGATACTAGAGTCTCACAAAATTCTGTTCCTTAAGTCTGAATCAGTCTACAGATATCAGTATGCCAGTATACTAGGATACAGATTATTGGAGGCATCTTGATGAGCTATTTTTATGTTTACACTGTCTGTCTAATGCATCATTTTGTAAGTGGGTCTCCATGCATTTTTGTGTGTACCATAAACGTATGCACACACACACACACACACAAATGTGCTGAGTCTGCTTCCATTAGTGAGCCAAGTGATGATTGCATGCTAGTTAATTTGTCTCTCTCTCGCCTCTCATACCCATGAAGTACACCACTGTGTACTTCCAAAGGAGCAAATGTTTGTGTGTGTGTGTGTGTGTGTGTGTGTGTGTGTGTGTGTGTGAATGTCCCTGATGATCTTTTAAAATGAATAGATGATTAATGTGATTGGTATGTTGGTCAGGGAGTTGAACAAGTATGGTTAAATGGCTCTATGGGGATATGGGAATAAGCTTGGCTCGCCTCCAAACACTTAATGTGTGTATGTGTGCATTTGCTGTTTACGCTGTTTTGTTTTTTTTGTTTTTTTAATTTTCTACATTTTTCTGATTCTTTTTCCCACAATCACTTTATAAAACACTTAATTTAGGGCGTTGTTTTCATTTTAATGATTTCGTGCCTCTCCTCGATCGAGCAATTCTTTAAGGAATCAAGAAAACTTTAATTTTTCACAAGTTTTATTTGTGTTTTGTATTCAGTTTGATACAAAGGCATGTTACCCGAGAATAACTTGTCAATGATAGATCTATCATATTTTGGTCCAAAAGGAATTCTTAGTTCTTGGGAATATTTATTCAAATAGTCTCAACAGGGAGGTGGAACAGCTGTCTGTCAGCCTTCAGTATGTCAACATATCTGTGCTACAGCGGCGAAAGTATTTTGCTTTTTAGTTAAGGAGCCATTAACTTGCTTTGTGACTCACTGTGCAACTGCTACAGTCACTTTTTTCACTCTGTCAGTCCCTCTCTCTGTCTCCAGACTGGAAATAGCCCCACGGGGGCCTTTAACTGTCAGTTGGCCGTGCTAACACGAAAGTAGGTGTTGACATTAATGGGTGTGCTAAATGCTAATGTGAGCCTGCGTAGATCTCTGAGGGGAAAGTTAACTGATTTTCAAGTGGCCCCCTGTGAGACTGCTCTAATCGCTAACTAGCTGTAGCACATCTCCGGGGCTTCAGGCTGCTGGGAATAATTCTGCTGTGGCTCCACTAAACTGCCATATTGAGCTTTAGAGTTTGCGTCTGAGAGCATGATAGGAGAGAGATTTCACAAAGTGGCCTATTTTTGTGTGTTTGACATTTGCCGTTTAAATAAGTTAGAGTAAAAGACAAAAAAGGCAAAATTCTTTAAAAATATGGTTAATATACTGAGGTTAAACACTAGTTCAGCGTGTAGGTGTTCTTGGTTCACAGTACGTTTTGGGCTTATTTCACATCTATTCTCCATCAGTTATCACACACACACACACACACACACACACACACACACACACACACACACACACTAAAAAGACACACACTTGGTCACTCATACATGCACAGACTTCATTTTCTTTCTTATTCTGTCTCTCCATCTGCCCACAGCAGTTCGTGGCGCCACACACCTTTGTGTTTGCCCATTGAGGCTGAAATATGCTCTCTCTCTCTCTCTCTCTCTGTATTGCTCTCTCTGCTCTCTCTCTTTATCTGTCGATCTATCCCCTCTCTATCTATCCTATCTCTATCCTGTTTTTCTACCTTGGAAACTATCTTGATACCATGGGGTAACTGTAAATTATCCTCACTGGCCTGATTTTACGTTTTGTGTAACTGTAATATTCTTTCCAGTCGTGTTATGTGGACATGGAGAAGGTAAACCGTACATGTACTTCATACTTGACAGTAGCAGATATGTGGCATCTTTCACAGTATTATTTGTATGTTTAGCATAGACCTCACAGCAGTTGAAATAATATGCCGCACTCATATACGCTTCAAAAAAGTCACGTCGGGGGAAAAACAGAACGTTTAAGTCTCATTAAAAAAAGTACTGTTACCGCGACAAACATAAATTTAGATTGAAAAGATTCAGCCAACCTAAGAGAAATCTAAGCAGGAAAAAAACCCCATCATGGCTGCCTTTTCCCTTTCATTAGATTACGTAACCCCAACCCTTGAGCCCTCCAGCTTGTTTACCAGGGTGTTGTTCAATGAATCTGCCACAGATAGAAAGTCACAAGGGATTAGGAGTAATCCTGAAGCCAGGATCATTCAACAGGTTTCATGTGAAGATTCAGTGTGACAGGGTCAGAGGTTCCATTTCGACCTGTGCAACAGGACAGCAGCTTAATTGAGTAATCTCTCTATTGAGAACAGCTCAAAACTTCTCAAATTTCCAACACTGCAAAACCTAAAAATTAACAATTTTGAACTTTTTTGACGTTTTGTGTTTTCCCTAGAAAATGCCAAGGAAAAGCCTTGCCGTATTGTTTTGATCTCCCTGTTTTTCTTTTAAATGTCCGACTGATTCATACTGGAAAAGCTCTGCAGCTTCCCACAGCTCGTTCTCATTGATTAAAAGTCCATCTAGCCTACCCAGGTACCACCCTAATCCCGGCGATTAATAATCCAGACACATCATCTAAAACAAGATGCCAAGATGTTGAACGAATGTCTGTATCTTTTGTGTGTCATTTTTGCAAGATCTGAGTAATATACCACTGTGTGCCTCCTGCAGCAATGCAAACTCTCAGAGGGTACACAGAGTTGAGGGGTGAGATACCAGGAAGGTGTTTTCAGCTATGTTAATTTACAATTGAGACATGAAGAAATAAATTCTATTTCATGATTCAACTGTTAGGAACTATACGACTGCAGTTTATAGGACAGTTGTGATGCTTCCACCTCAAGGCTGTCTGGTTTAAAGGTACAGTTTGTGATCTAAACAAGCGCGAGACCTTCATATTTCACACTCGACACCCATTGCACAAAAAAAGTAAGAAATGCAAATTATTTCACATGAGCTAAGGGCTAAACTCCATCATTCTCCATTCACCTTTGGCCACATGCTTTGGGTAGTCACTGAAACACCCGAGGTTTGCTCTGTTGTTGGGACAATGATTGGAATCGTCATCTTGGACACACCAAGTTGTGTTAGACATTTTCCATTAATTAGAGGATGTACTGTAATGGACTTCATACGAGGGGTGGCAATCACAGAGCGTGCCATTTGTTCCACTCATGACCATCAGACCATCACTGAGTGTCTCTTCAGCCACCAGTTGTAAAAAATACCTGGTTGAAATCTACAACTATGGCGGAGATATTTTTTCAAGTACACCATAAACTAAGAGGTTAGTAAAAGGATGCCCCCTCCGTCCAAAGCTTAGTTGAAGTTGAGTGATTCAGTGCTACAGTTCTTGGTTTCTCTTCCTGTGCTGCTACAAAAATCTTCCCTCCCCGTTTCACCATCTCTGCTGTGCTTCTTCCCTCCCTCTCAGCCCACCAGTGATTGCAAAATCTCCCCATCACCACTGCAATCATAACAGCCCAGAGTCTGTGCCAATGTGTAACTACTGCCAGTCAATGCACGCGCACACACACACACACACACACACACACACACACACACACACACACACACACACACACACTCAGGCACACATGTATCCTGGTGGAGAAATACAGTTAGGGCTTTTATGCTGCTTTCCCAAGTGGCTGTTTTTGAGCGCAGCCACAATGGAGGGCCTAATGTGGATTTGTTTAGAGAGCTGGTTAATTGGAGTGGGATGTTCTAATTGCACCTCTTTCATGGTGTGTGTGTGTGTGTGTGTGTGTGTGTGTGTGTGTGTGTGTGTGTATGTATGTATGTAAGTATCACCTGGCCTTTGGGCTGTGTGTGGGAAAACATTTGCTCAGTTATAACTATACAACATGACACACAAACATGAGGTGTATGAAGTGTCTGAGTATTGCAAGCTGAAGGGAAACAAACAGGGAGAGTATGCTGCTAATACACATCTATAACAAGTGTAAGGTACCAGCTGATGTGAATACACAACTAGTGTTTGCACATGTGTAGTATCCGCACAGCCCTTGTTGGTCCTGGTGTTGGCTGTCCCCCAGCTGGTGGTGCTCTAAGTCTGTGTATGGCTCTGCTATGTATGGCTCTGCTGCTGCCTTATATTTGTGTGTGTGTGTGTGTGTGTGTGTGTGTGTGTGTGTGTGTGTGTGTGTGCATGTATCCCTGTCTGTTTGTGTAGTGAAGCTACTTGGCAGTTTGGCATCTGTGTTGTCACACCGGTGTGTCCTGATGTGCCTTTTGAACAGAAACACACTCCAGGACACTCACTGTACATACACACTTTCAGTTAAGGACTAATAGATTTCTGCGGCTTGTTCCTTATGCTTGTGAAAGCTGGGCTTTACAACATGTAGGTGGAGGAAAAAGAAAGATTAAATGGATGCTGTTTAGGGCTGCACAATTGTAAATTTAATCAAAGTTGCAACATGGCCTTTACTGCAATTTTCACATGGCTGGAAGGTGCAGTATTGGCAGAAAGACTAATTGTGTGTCAAAATTTAAATTAAATATTGACGTAAGGTGTGTGTTAGGCAACGCTCTCCACCATCCCCATCCAAACACGGCATGAGGGTTGGTCTTTTTTGGAAGATAGGTGTTGAGCCCTCCAGTTGAGCTGCAGAGGTTGAAGATGCGCAGCAGCCAGCCACGCTTGCCCCCTGTACTCTGGGCTTGGGCAGGATTGAGTTGGAGTTGACTATTATTTTGACTAATTTTAGATTCATATAGATTTGATTTAATAAGAGAAGAAATATATGGTTATTTTGTTTACTGATACACACAGACTGATAAATGGGAAAAACATCATCTTCTTGGTGAATATAATAAAATAACATGCTAAATAACTTGAAACAGGTAAATGCTTGTCCAGCTCTCGCTCTGTTG